>NC_143014.1:419643717-419799487 GCF_055824585.1 Amblyomma mixtum | reverse complement strand
TTTGCACCACTTGATTACTTGTGCGCATTCTCGTCCCGTATTCTTTTACTGCAGATACTGCATTCCTCTTCACTGATTTGGGCCATTCCCTAATTGACAACACGTCAAAATATTCTCATCCTCCAAATGAAAGCATTACGCTTTGCGGCACATGTATCGTACTTATATTCTTTTAAACGGTTGTTCACTGGATAACGCATTGTGGTGTTCCGAATCCAGTTTGCATTTCCCGCCCGGGCTTCGGCTTCATCTGCAAATACTCGGCTCCTATCCCTCTCTCCCTTTCTCTTCGTTCTCCCCATACGCCTTCACTTTCACTCGCGTGCTTCCTGCCTTTTTCACCACCCTCCCGGGTTTCATCTTACGTAATTGCGCTCTATTTCGTTCCTTGATTCTACCGCGCTGCACGACTGTGGCAGCACCGCGTTTTTACGAGTTGTAAATGCCTGGATAAACTTCAATTTTTCTTGTGTCTGCGATCTGTCATCTATTTGAGGAGAGGCCGAAGCCCCAGCGTGTGCCACGGAGTCAGAATACGCATAATAAGAGATGAAAGAATTAAGAGTCTCCGTACAGTGTACTCCTAGTAATTTCGAAATACAAATCGAACATTGTTAGAATTGCTACCGCCATGAAAAAGCAGACGCCCCTAGAGCTGATAGATTGCCACCACCACGGACACTTACTAATTATAAGTGGCAGTCACTCGGGTACAATTAATTGTTGTACGGAATAAATGACTACAGACAAATTTTAAATAAGTACGTGTAATCGGAAGCGATAGGCAAATATGTTACTGCTATAATACCAGCAACCAATTCACTCCTGCTGTGATTGACTACGTATTTTTGCTGTCATTTTCACGGCCCACAATTTTTTTGGTTGCGTTGTCCTGCACTGTACCCATAACCTGAAATGATTCCGCCAATGTACTCAACAGAACTGAATTGAGTTTTGGGTTGTATTTGATGAATTGAACTTTCCTGGATATGTGTTAGCGTTTACGAAATTTGAAGTGAAGTGAAGTGAAGTGAAGTTTATTTTGACATCGATTTGTCAGAGGTGACGGGACAAAAGGCAATTCATTTTTTGCCTGACGTGGCCCCGTCACCCGTTACTGTATGTTCGTGCACCGTTCCATAGCGTGGCCATCAGGCACTCCCAAACTGCAAACGGCAACCTTTACCACCTGAAGACCCCCAACTCCTTGCTGGAAATAGAACAGTGATACTGAAATTAAAATTTCTAGTTTTGCTGAATGTTGGCGATGGGAACCTACGCTCGCGCGAGAAGAAGAGGAAATAGTGCTGCGCCCATTGAAATGTTTGCTCTGAAGTAGAGCTTACTTAGAAGATTACGAACGTGCTCAGGAAGAGATAAAGCTGGGAGTTGCAGCGTTTGTAGTTTGGCCCATTTACTGAAGAGATTGCCGGGCACAACGAGAAGGAGCGCTCGTTTTTCTCTGAACAATGCAGCGAACATTCGGAGAAAGAACAGTATGTGTGTATCTTTTTGCCGAAGCTGGAGCAAAGAAGTACGCATTTTAAGGGTTTAAAGCGGAAAAAATTAGAAGTAGAGAATTGTACGTGAGGGAGAGAACGGTCCGGCTTCTCCTGGCAAGGAGCTCCGCAAGGAGGTAAAACATTTTTTGTGCGGTAGTTTCTAGAAAACCGATGTGCCTTTCTTCTCTTTGCTACCCTTTCATAGAGTGTTGTGAAAAGGTCGTATAAACGTCTGCCTAGTACACAAAATTCACTGTTCAACAACTTCAAAACATTCGCGTAGCTAATTCCTTCCAGCTTTCATATGAGGCTTCGCTTGCTTTGCAGAAACTGTATGAGAGTCTTCTTACAATGCTCGCCACATTTACAACCGTTCAGGTGCATTTAATCTGCAAGAATAGCACATTGAATCCGGTTGTTTTAACCTCGAGGTTTAACGCCGTCTCTCAGCCATCCTCTTGTAGAAAAATTCTTTGCCACAGTTTTCAAGTGGCCATCGGCTCTCGTTGGCTGGGAGGGAGTAGTACCTCTCAATTAGCCCTGTTGTAAATCAACACACGTGAGCACCTCTAATCTTAAACAGTGCTTGTGCGCCACATGAGTAATAGCCAGGTCTTTCTATGTTATTTTCACAAATAATTGTTATGTAGGTAACGCACGCTGTGTGTGCAACTGTCGCAATCTTTGAGTCATGCAAAGCAAGCACGATTGAATAAGACTGCCCTAAAGTGCCTTCTCTGAGGAAGTCTATGGCTGCCGATTTATTTTCAAGTTTGCTAGATTGACCGGAGGTCAGAACAGACAAAACTCCCACTCACGTGATAAGATCTGAAGGGTGTGGTGTGCTCATTAGTGACATGCGTGTCCCGCCGTTTCCTTCTTCAGTGTTGTTCTAGGAGCCATCCTGTTCTTCGTGATTGTCGGCTCGCTCCTGTCTATTTTGGACAACTTGAAGCCGACGAAGAACAGCGTCCATGGTGAGTTCCCTCCAATGTCACTCAAAGATCCAGCCTCAGTGCCTTCAAACAGAAAGCAGTCTTTATTTCATGATGATCGACATAAGTGTCTCGATAATACTCGAAACTTCCCGCTACGAGCAGAATGCGCAATTAATCAAGTTGGTTATGAATGGTAACAAACCAACCGCGCGATGAAACAACGGGACAAAAAAAAATAGGTACCCAGGACTAGTGTTAACTTACAGGTAAGGAATTCAACACAATGTACGCATAATTACACACAGGAACTAAATGACCAATAAAGGAACAATCAGAAAAAGTATGCGCAGTGGTGACGCGAAGAAAACACACCAACGAAAAAAATATAAAAGCTAGCAACAAAAATATTATCCCGAGTCTTCTAAGGACACGACTTCATTGCCTGTCAAGGTAAACGATGGGTGACGATCACGAGCGCGAAATATGCTTCCAGTGACTGTTCACCGATTTCGTCGCAATTTCTTCAGGCTACGCGAACGTTGATTACCTGATCTTTACGCTCTTTCGGCATCGCGAGCTGCACGTCAGGATTCCCTCGCCCCACTAAAATCTCGCGCCACTTCACTGGCGCGAAATTGCGCATCATTCCGTAGTTATCCCTTGCGCACGTTTTCGCCGAGACGTTCGCAAACTTCTTTGTCTCGCTGTCTCGGGTGGCCCATCTTCGGCGTCATGGTAGGGAGCGACTGAGTGGCCATTGGCTACAAGGCACGCGGTGATCGAGCCGTGAGTGATGTGGCAGATCTTGCGCAACTGTGTGGATGACTTTTCCCGACAAGCAACGATGTTCCTCCTCGCTCGGTAACTTGGTAGCAGAGCTGCAAAAAAAATGAGCAGACAGGTTATTTTCTCAAATTACGCTTACGCAGACCCAAAAGTTCATTGTTTGATCACCGTAAAAAGGAAATATTTGCTAGTCCATACTGGCCGTACAGGTTCTGAGAGCAGGAGGACAAAGGCGGTGGGATCAAGGCAACACAGGCGCTACTGTTAACAGCTAAAAGCTTAATTGCCAGCAAATATCATTATATACATCAAATACGAATAAAATCCGAAAGATAAAAACTAGAAATCACACGCAGAGGCGCACATTTGCAAGGCAGAGTGACCAGTACGTCAAGATTGTCTGAAGTGTGCGTTTAAAAAATGCCTTTTTTCCTTCGCTTCGATGATCGTTCCTACCATCTGTAGGCGCATTAGGGCGGGTGCGGAAGTAGTCCCTGTTTGATTACAGTTCTATGGCAATGGAGGTGTATTTTATCTGCAAGGAGCCCCACGTTGTGCGTCAGTCCGCCATCTTTGGCGTTGAACGGCAAAGAAGTCAAGGTCTCAGAGATTGTTTATGGGGATTTAACGTCCGAAAGTGACTCAGGCTATGACGGGCACCGTAGTGAAGGATCCCGAAAATTTACACACCCTGGAGTTCTTTAATTAATTAACGAGCACTGACGTCGGATAGAGCGCGTGCCTCCAGCATTTATCGAAATGTGACCGCCGCCACCGGGATCGAACCCACGTCTTTCGGGTCAGCAGCCAAGTGCCATAACCACTGAGCCACCGCGGCGGCCGTTCTCATATATGACGTGCGTGCTTTCATTAGGCTTTCTTCTTTCTTTTTTTTCCACGTGAGATGCGTTGTCTGAAGGTCCACTCTGTGCATGGTTTGGTTTATTTATGCTTTATTTGACCCGCCGTCCATGGCTTTAAAAATATGCGCAGTTTAATAATTATTCTTTTTTAGAGCGCAGCTCTTAAGCGCCCGTTCCTGCGTTTCGCGGCGTCGCTGTTGCCGTTGTCCGTTGTGACCAGCAGTGGACACCCTTTAAGCTGCGAAAGCAATGGAGCGGGAGCTTGGAAAGGAGAAAGTAAAAGCGCGGCCTCCTCCCCCCCCTTAGCAACCGGCTCGCCAGTTGGGGGCGCAGCTGGGAATAACAACCATGACGTCACACAGTAGCGGTAGAACGAGCGCGCGCGCGTCGGCGGTGGCAGCTACACCTCCGCTCCATCGACAGACGTCTCGTTGCAGCCCAATAGTGAGACGCATGGCTCCGAAACGGCCCAGTGATTCCGCGCCAAGCGGTTCGGGGAAGCGGCAGTGGGTTGACCACAAGGCTTTCGCCCGGCACACTTCAGAATTTCCAAGTGCCTTTGGCATTTTTTTGAGGAAAGGAAATGCGGAGTATCGTTTCCCACAGCTGTGAAACCAATAGAGCGCGGGCTTGGAAAGCAGAGGGTAAAATTTGTAAATTGGTTTTTGAGAAAAGGAAATGCGCAGTATCTGTCTCAGACATTTCGGTGGACACCTGAACCAGAGGGAAGGCGCATAACTGCCCTCTTAGAACAGTGGACACTTCAATCGTGCGTTAAGCTACGTGGCGGTTGTGACGGATGTGTGCTGCATGCTTTGACATTGACAACTTTGTGCGAGAAACGCTGCCACCTGCCAGGGTGGCAGGGTGGGTGAGGACTTTAATGTAGATATAAAGACAAGCGGGAACTTCTTACCACTTATGTGGGAGAACATCCCGTTTTTCTCTCGCTCGTATCGGCTCCAAAAGCTGTGACAACCTCGCGAAATACTTGCGCAGACCTCGTCTTTGAGAACCAGGCATTGGTGCAGCAAGGCGAGCATATGTCCATCTATTTCTCTCTCCACAAAGCTTCCTTGATGACAATCTAGAACTGTTAGTGGAGAGTGTTTCTTGAGGAAGGAATATGTGTGAAAAATAACAAGTTTTCTGTAATTGTACATACATGTCTTGCTCGAATTCTTTCCCTCAATCTATCGAAAAGCTGTAACATCTGAAGAACTGGGCTCAAATTTCCCATTAGAAAGTAACGTAACACAAGTTTTCTGTAATTGTACATACATGTCTTGCTCAAATTCTTTCCCTCAATCTATCGAAAAGCTGTAACATCTGAAGAACTGGGCTCAAATTTCCCATTAGAAAATAACGTAATCATCGGGAATTTTTTTTTCTTGCTTTTAAAGGGATGCTGAAAGGTTTACCCGAAAAATTGAGTGGAGAGATGCACTTAACAGTTTTCCACCCTCGGAATTCGAATTTCTCGTCGAAATTGGGCAAAGGAAAGCGCAAACATATTTTATTTTGGCGAGAAGTGCAGCAGCAGCCTCGGGCGAGCTCGCGCGCCTCGTTGCCGCCTGTGATTGGTTGGGCGCCTCGTAACATCAACAATGGCGCTGGCTCGGTCGGCTCGGCCGCCGCCGCTGCACATGAACCGCGGCGCTCGGCGGTTAGAGATTGTTATTTTGCTTCTTATACGACGATGGAACATATCGAAGATTACCCGTAGTATCTTGGCGTCATCCCCTACATGTTAGAACCGATTGCAAAGAGCAAACCTCTCCAAGAAAGACACGATGCTGGCGCAAGCCGTGATTTTAACTCGAACGAAAGCGAAGTGTCAGCATCTCCACGTGTTGGAAATGGCTTTGGTAAGTATACTTTTCTTGCCAAACTACATTCAGAGATACGGTGGATGAATTTTGAGGCGAGCAAATGCAGTATAGTACTGCGCGACGTAATTTTCCTAATACAATGTAAGCGGGATGCGATCGTCGGCATTTTTGTCTTGCCGCTTGTCAGTGCTGCCGCAAATCTGCTTGTAATCCACAAAGATCATTGGCATGCGCAATACGTTATCAGGCTCTTTTTGCACGCAAATTTTATGGTTGCACCACTTCATGGTCGCTGCATGCCGGCTCGATTCATAACATACAAGTACGCAGCCCTTTGCGACAAAACTCGTCTAGGTGACAAACGTGCGCCTTCCGTTTTGCGTGCCATGATGGGAGCTAGCAGTAACTTAAAATCCTTGTTTAGGCGAGTTGGTTCATGCTACAAGTCCTTGTATGAATACTTTCATCCGTTTGCGCCGCCTTTATCGCGCTTGTTCAGATCTAGCGGCAAGGGTTTTTTTTTCACTAACTAGATGGACTCGTGCTGCAGCCGAGCAGGACGAATCCCAAGGCTGGCTGTAGCAACACTTGGCGCACAATTACATAGTATTATTATTAATGTATGAAGCCACGCGGCAGTCTGCAATTCTTTACGACTACATGCGTTATTAGAAATGTATTCCTGGCAGTTGAGTGATGTCATTGTAAACACTCTACTTCCAAAACAGGTGTTCCTCCGTCCGCTGCATTGCAGAGGGGAATGAAGAAGACTGCTGGTGCTGCCAAGAAATTGACGAAATTATCATAAAACAGACGGTATTGCACCGGGTTTCAGTCGAGCTGACTGTTGACAGGTGCTGTGAATGCATCGCCGACAGGCTCTGGTGATAGTTCTAATCACGAAAGTGGCCAGAGCATAGCACTGTTGCCTTTGACGGCTTGAAATCCCTTCGCTTCTCATTAGTGACTCACTTCGCGGAGAGCTTCTTTTTTTGAGGTCAATAATGAAAGACCAGATCGTCGCGGCCGCGGATGTTTGTGCAGCCGAGGGCTGCGCAAAGGGCTGTCCACCGCTTTATTCGATGCTGCACACCTTTCTGTACGCCACCACAAACATAAATACGCACAAATAAAGAAACACAAGGCAGCTCGAAGCAGCTTATGAGGGCACGCACGCAGAAACAAGCACGGCCGCGGAGGCTGTGAAGCGACGGAACACCTGTGTTTACGTCACCACTCCGCGGTTTCCGGTTTTGGCTCGCATCGTCAGGGCCATCAGCAGCGCTCGGCGGACCGCGGGGGGCGGAGCTACCGCGTAATTTTAAACGGCGATTACGTCGCTCCTAAGTTATGAATCTGTAAAAAAATTCCACCCGCATGATTTACAAAGTTCCCACATCCACACGTGAGCAGTTTAATGAATTCGAAAAACTCTTCAGCTTCCCTTTAAGTCAGCGCCGATCCTCCACGCTTCTTTTGATCTGTCCGTTCTTGGCGCTGCATGCCCCTCATGCAGGTGGCGCGACTCCCTA
Source organism: Amblyomma mixtum (assembly GCF_055824585.1). Classification (NCBI taxonomy): domain Eukaryota; kingdom Metazoa; phylum Arthropoda; class Arachnida; order Ixodida; family Ixodidae; genus Amblyomma; species Amblyomma mixtum. Next base: position 419,792,034 of record NC_143014.1, on the reverse strand, counting down.
TACCAGTTGTTTCAGGGAAGACTAAGTAATTTTCAAAAGTAGTTTTTTTGAGGTAAAAATCTGGACATCAGAAAGCCAGTGAATCGTTTCTAGTAGGCTAGTTAACTACTTTTTAGTAATTAACTTTTTAACTTTTAGAATTAGGCGCCTAGTGTCTATGGGAGATTTGTAGACGGTCGTTAGTGATAGCGATATCAGTTTTTATAATTTCGTAAACTTGATTACCCTTGGCGCTGCGGCTCTACAAAATTTGGCTTTTTTATAGTATATTTACGTCCACTGGAAAGGTTGCTTTGCCTGCTTGCTTTTCGAAAGCGGATGTATTTTGGCACGATCCAGCCAAATTTTTGTTGAGCCACAACGTAGAGGATAATCGCGTTTTCGAAATTCTTAAAACTGATACATATATGTACTACTAACGACCGGCTAGAAATATCGAAATTCAACTAGGCACCTAAATCTACTAGGTAAAAAGTTAATTATTAAAAAATAGTTATCCAATTTACTACTCAAAACGATTCACCGTTTTTTTTTTGGTGTCCACCAACACTGGTAATATTATGCTGGAAAAGCCATATTATGACCCCAGAAGGCGTAAATTTGAAAATTACGTAGTCTTTCCTGAAACACCTGGTATAAGTCATATGGCGGTAATCAGTTCGGCTATCACCACGTGCGCGGAGGTCCGGGCAACTGTACGCGTAGCCCTCATTTCTCAGAATATAGCTGCCTGTTAGAAAAGACCACTTGAATTGGATGCTGCTCCTGGTTTGCAATCACCAGCTATTTATAGAACTGTGTTTCTGACACCCTTCCGCGGTTTTTTTGAGCTTCGTCTTTCGCCGCGCCCTTTGTGCAGCATATCCTTTTCCCGCATCATTATGTCGTCATGTGCAGCCAAGTAAAACTCATGCAGAGCGCTCAGGTGAGACTCGGTGGTGATGCGGTTAGTCGTGGCTTCTGCTGACTAATCGCAGACCTGCCCTCATATAGCGGCCCGCTGCTACGCTGTTCTGTGGCTGAGGACGAGTTCGCTGCCTATACTCCTGACCCTATGAGCTGCATTCGAATACTGTCCGAAATGCAGAAACGGTAGCGCACTGCAATCTTGGCTCACGTACGCTGAAAACTACCAGGAGACCGAAATAACCATCATCTACACCATTTGCAAAATGCGTCATAAAGATAAATTAGTTGTGGGCATTCTTATTCGCAATGATGGCTGTTCTAGTGGCGGTGGTATGCAGACTATTCTGCCCAACTGATGAGATCCATTACCGTTCTACTCAAATTCAATGTCTAGTCGATTAGCATACCGGCTTTTCATGCTAATTCGTTTCGGGGACCAGGAAGCTGTTAAAAGGAGAGCGCTTCTAGGCTTCTAACTATTGGCGACTGCACCACCCGGCACCACCCTTTACGTACAACGCAGATACTGCTGTTGTTGTGGCCGCCTGCTGCGGTAAGAATAACGCGGGTAGCACTGCAACGATAATGATGTCTTGTGGACTCGCCGTAACAAGTTGTACAAAAAAAAATTAGGCTAGAATTTGAAAGGCGTCTGTGGGTATCTTTTCACGTGTAAGTATAACTTTTTTTTCCTCCAAATGTTTGCCTACTTATGATCCTTTGGCTAGTCGGCAGGCATCCCACAGCGATGATAGGATGGTCTGCCGCCGCTGCTCCCACCCGTGCAGCTGTTCAAGCCACAACAAAAGATGTCAGGTCATAGCTTCTGATGTCGTCAAGGTTATTTAAAGTGCAGAACGTGTAGTTCAAGGGCTCAAGCAAACTTCGAGTGGGTGCCAGCAGTGCAGGCCTCTGATGCACATTTGTGGACCACATGTGTGTGCTTTCTTTGTGCGTACTGAATGCATACTGGTGGCCTATTTGTGTCCAGCTTTTTGTTGCTTCAGGCCTTGGACGCCATGCATATGGCTCGTTATATAGTTAAATGAGATCCACTTCGACTTTTAAACATTCTTACATCGCTCTCAATCCCGATTCCCACTATTAATTTCGAGTAGTATGCTTTCAGAGCTGGTCTTCCGGCCGAGCACCACGCCCACTTTCAGACTAAAGTTTCTTCTCCCTCATGCAGAGAAGCGGGGCAGCTGGTTAGGTGACCTGTTTCGATGCTTCTCGGCCCCGAGCAACGCGCGGCGGCTCTTGAGCACGGACGACCAGCGCGGCGAGATGGCATGTGTAGAGGGCCTCCGCGCCCTCAGCGTCGTCTGGTTTATCATGGGCCACTTCCTGCTGCTGCACTCCATGATGCTCACCAGTGAGAGCCACCTTTTTTCCTACTTAGTTTCTCGCACGATGCGCCCTTACAGTTTTCCACATATGTAGTTATTTTAGGCTGCTTGTCTCAAAGCAGCTCTCCCACTGTCTGTGCTGTGATAAATTTTTAGCACCTTTTACAAGGCTAATAGTGCTCCTTCCTGCATACCTGCCTCTTTCTGCACGCCGACGAGAAGCGCACGTTATAATGGCTGAAGGGATTGCGCAACCACATTAAATGAAGGCAGCCATGGCGGAAACACTGCTAACTCGAGACATGCAAGCATCCTTTTGAGACGCTCTCCCTATACCCTTCTCAGAATCGTAGTGAGCACGAAATGCAGCTAGTATAACGTTACATAAGGCTATATAAGACAATGCGAACAACTTGAAAAGACCGATGGTGTGGCCTACCAACGCTTTTTTCAGGGCTCGAAACCGAGCGTTGTACTTCCAGCAATGCTGTTCATTCTCGCGGACTGTTTGTGTAGGCTCCCGCTACAGCGATGCAATCTGGCGTGCTAGTGCGGGGTTTCGGTGTCAGACACCCGCCCATTATTATATATGCAGCATTGCGCTCCCACTCTGAAATGATTCTTTAAAGAAAAGTTTGCCAGAAAACATTATCCGCAAAGTGCAAGTCCTCTCCATATGTGTGCTTTACCTTGTACTGTGTGACACTTCATCCCTATCTTTTTGTTGCTTTTTTGCCACAAGTTTTGTTCAGCAACGGATTTTACCATGTATAATTTTCCACAATTGTTGCTGATACTAATAACAAACAGAGAGCATAAAATTTCGCATTTAAGCTGTAAAACGTACTCACACGCAAGTCCTACAAATTTCTTTCCAATCCCTGCAGCAATTCTCAGGTGAGATAGTTCATGAAATCCCATCGTCTCAAGAATGGCAGCCAGAGCGAGAGGCTCGCATTAATAAAAAATGAGCAGATTTATGCCGAAACTGCTGAAATTCTAGGTCGTTTAAGCTGTAATAATAGGTACTCAAGGTCATCGAACGCTCAAAATTTTGCCGCATCCCTAGCGGCGTCTGTTACAGATGCCCTACATTCAAGAACAAAAATTTTGAAAACTGAAAAATTGTAAGACAATTACTAAAATAATGAACTTAATGTTCCATTCTTCGGATATGTAGCTAAATCTTCCATCGATCGCATCGAAAACTAAGACTACCATAAAAAACCAATCGGCAACGCTTTGGCCAACAGTAAAAAAAAGTTCATATAAGAATAAATGCAAGACTGCTGTCGGGAGACGTGCGGAGATAATGATTGTTATGTGAAATCTTCATTATATGGAAAAATTGCGTTCATAAACGGTTTCCTGCTCAAAAATGTTGTTGTCCAGGATTGTTCGGTTGCTGTAAGCTGTTGTTGCGTATGCTGGATGCTCTGCCTGAAATTCACGGTTGGATGCACGGGCCGAGCACATTACAAACGCTTCATTACTGAAGTCATAATGAAACTACTGCCATATGCATACAGGCATTGGAAGCTACGTGCAGATTGCAAAACGCTACGCGTATGTGGCAAACACTTGGGAGGAGACCAGTGTTCAGGACGCCCAGCAACTGGCGTACAGTCAAATTCAGTGAGAACAGGGCAAATTTAGTCGCATTCTACTCAGACAGACTACTCTACCGCAGTTCAGATTTGAACGAAGGCTGAAAAAAAAACACTTGGGAGCCCTTCTTAACAACATTCTTAAAGAAGAATATGAGACACCATTTAGGTTGCCTACTATGGTGTCTATAACAAGTGTCTCATATTTTTTGCGATTTTCTGGCCAAAACTCCGGTTGGGACCGGTTCCTTTGCCCTTATATGATATGCATGTGTCTTCGTCTTTAGATTGTTCGAGAGCCTTCAACTGTATTATCATAGAGGATTATACTCTTCCTACGGACTAAACACCATAGTCCACTCATTAACTCACCTTAATCTATTTTCTAGGGTGGGCCTATTTCCAAAATTAGGGGGGTGGGCCAACTTCCAAATATTGTGTCTCCTCAGATTTTCAAATTGATGGTGCCCTATGATGGCTCCACTGGCGGTCATGTGGTGTTGCTGACGTCATGGCCCTCTCAATCGTATTTCGAGATCGCGGGCAGTCCTCATCCGTCCTGGTGCAACGGTTAAGCGATGCGCCACTGTCCCGGCATGTGGCTCTTTCAAACGCAGCCACCAGTGGGGATTGTGCGACCTATGTTGCTCTTCCTGAGCTGCCGCCAGACTCGTGCGCAGCGTCATGATGGGCAAGTGGGCAATTACACTGCATTTGTTTCAATTAATTTCCTTGCCACGGGCCGCAACAGCCAGGTAGCTCAGAATTCGGAGGGCCGGTTGTGATGACGTCGCTAGCTCACGTTACCTCACTTGACCAATCATTAATTCAACTGTCACCTGCCGTGACGGGCAGTTTGCTAACAGTCCGGTGGGAAGGTCTCCCGCGATCAATAGTGGGCAAAATATGATGACGTCACAACGTGACGTGACGTGTCCTGACCAAACAGAAAATTTGGTGAACGAGAGGCGGGAAATGGTATCGCATTATTAGTACGTCAGCATAGCTGGCTCCTTTTTCCCTAACTTCACTTTGTACGCGTAAGTGATTGTCACGCCTGGATAACCCATCACTTCTACTCTACCAACACGTAAGCAATCACGGCAATACTGAAGGTGACTGCACAGTGTCATCTAAGAGTGGAAGCTGTAGGTGTTCTTGCGCAACCACGGTGTTTGTACTTCACGTGTATAACGTGCCCTCGGAATCACTTTCATTTTGTGACGTAATACACACTATTGCACATATCCCCTCACCCTATTCCCTGCCGAATGAAACAAGGTGAACATATATGCAACACAGTTATGTACAGTGGAGAGTAAAAGGCATTAGCACAAGTGAACGATCAGCGGAGCGGCGAAATAGCAACTCGCTGCGCTGCGGCCACAGGAACACACCGATAACGAGATTGGCAGGCTGTTCCCACTCTCCAGTTCGAAGCGGGCTCAGCAGACAGTCACACAGCGTGTGAAGCAATCTTTCACAGCGAAAGCTGTAATAGTTTCGGACAAGCCGTTCCGCTCAAGCCGTTTGGGGGGTACAACGGCAGCCGTGATGCGCAACGAGTAATGCTTTCAGCCTCCGCGACGGGAGCAAGTCGGCACGAAGCAACGTTTGTCAAACGCGCCGCTTCCGAATCATAGGATCACCACTGTGCTGACCCAGACATTGGCCGGCCGTGTGTGCCTCGACTGTAAATGAGGGAACGGCCTGGCAACGTCACTATCAGCATGCTTGCGAACCGAGGCGCCGCGCGGTGCGATTCCTCTCTTGCGGTCGTTTGCCGCTTGTGCTAATATTTTTACTTACTATTGTACAGTACAGAGGTGTCCACCGGCACTCGCCATTATACGGAGGTTGTGCAGTGCGTAGAGCTATGCTGCTCTCGTCCTAATCCTCTGGCTGATAGGTGTCGCTTAGGGCATGACCTTCGCGCACTTGTGCGTGTGATGATAATGCGGTCTCATTAGAACGTCAGCAATGCGCCTTCTCCTCTGGTACGACCACGGGTGCACTACAAATAACAACGCCGCCCATTAAGTCATCCCACTTCAACTACTTTCGCAGGGGGAGGCCATTCAAACTTTTCACAAAATTTGTGCGTGAGAACTACCCGTGCCTTTTTGTACTTCATAGTAACGTTGGTACTGTGTTTTAGAGAACCTGGTGCTCCTGAAAGACAAGATAAAGGACATCAGCATACAGTTTATCGTGAACTTCACTCCTGCCGGAGACAGCATCCTCTGCTTGATGTAAGTGCTCTGCCGAGAGAGACGTACGTTGGAAAAAATATTTCCCTTGCCGTGCATGACTACAGCTAAGCAACTGTTTTTGTTTGAATATAAGCAATATGTTACTCGTAGCATTACGACAAGGAAGCAGACCACTGTTGTATTCCATGCACATAGATAATCGTATATCAATTTTGTTGCATGTGTATGGAATTTGAGACCTAAAATTTAATACTATTTGCACTGACACTTGTGCGTATGCTCAGAAACATGCTTGCTAGTTGTCCGTATCTGGCAACATGACCCGTATATCCACTGCCTCTCTGTAAGCGCATGTTTAGGTGAATGGAACAATTATGGTGCACTGAAACTTATATAAATATTGGTAGTGATCGGCACTGAACATATGCCACCTTCCCGCTCGTCATTTTCTTCACGTTGCGATTATTCTCTCTCTGAATTCCGACTCATATCTACTTAACCATTTTTCCTGCTTGCACCGCTCCGTACCGAAGGCCATAATTTCTAATTATCTGAAACGTTGATACACAACACAAAATAAGACTTTTAAAGTTTTGCCTAGGTGTGCGAGTCATTGATACGAGTCGTCTCATAGGCTTATTCGGCATAAGCGTATTAGCGCAGACGTCTACCGGATTAATTTTTGTCTTTTGCGCACCTGCAGCGGCGGGTGCATGCCCTACCCGGCACACCTCATTACAACAGTGTGTGGGCAGCAGACATATGTTAATCCGGTAGACTTCTGTGCTAATACGCCTCTGTTATGGTAAAAGCCTCTACTGACGACATCAGTAGGCCCGCGGCCAGCTTAATGGTGGCTTTTACTGTTGTAGAAGAGCAGGAAAAAGATATCTCACATTCAAGGACTGTCATTTAGAGCTTCTGGACAAACTACATTCAGTAGTACTCGAGTCACTGTCAACACGCAAACGACAACAGCGGTGTGCATACGCGCCAGTGTTTGTCTGACATCTCCCAACGTCTGCGCGGCGTTGGCAGTTCGAGAATTGTGTGGCTATCATCTAACGGTGCTTCGGTGCTTAACGACTAAGAACATGCATCTGCAAGAGGCTACAAGTGCAGGCAACGGTGCGTCTTTAGCATTTGTAACAAAATAAAATAAGGCGTCGCGTTTTTTATAGATGGCTTACGGATCAGCTGTATCATGCAGTTACGCCCGCGGACCCGATGTACTGCTTACTCACTGACTATTTGGCTATGCAAAAGTTAGCAGGGTCATTTGGCCTGTTTTACCGCGAGGGGATCGGTTCTGGCCCTTTCGATTGAGGGCATCCATTCACACTCAGCCTCAGAAAAATCCAGTGTGGCGCATCCAGAAAGTATTCCTGTTTACCAGCCATTTGCTCCTTTCTTGCCTATTCTTATTTGCAAAGATCAAGGACCCTCCTTAATAACAGACCTCTAAATCGTTCCTCACCCTTAGCCCCTAATATTTCCTTGACGAAGTCACCACCTCTTACTGTGGGAAATATATGCACAATACGCTGTTCGTTCTTCTGAACAAGTGGGCATTGTCGTGTTTAATTTATGGAACAATATTGATCGAGCACAGAATGGACTCGAATTGTCTGCAGGATACCTTTATGTCCGAATTTTGTGCGAAGCTGTATTACGTGATGGGCCACGCCTACTTGAGTTGATAACACTGGTCATGTCACATCGTACACTTGGTCAGCTTCCAAGCGCCCGCTTCTTTTCACAGGGGCCTCATGATGGTCTACCTGAACAACCGCAGGCTTCGTGAGGAGAACGCCGTGCAGACAAAACGCTACTTGTTCAAGTACCTGCTTCATCGCGTAATCAGGTAATACGCCACCACTCGAGTCTGGCCTTCGCCCCACGAGGGAGCAGCACTTTCGGAGGGAAAGTAGGCCTAATGTAAGATTGGGAAGGCTCTGACTTTCGTAAAATCACTAACACCAGAGGCGATAAGGGTCTGGTGTCTGGGACGTGTCACACGGATCTTCACTGACAGATGCACGAAAGCGAGCTAGCAGATGGCGTGAGCTAGAGTGGGCAAATATCGCGGGGTTTCTCTGGTGCTCCTGGCGCTGAAAATAACGCAACAATGAAAGGAGAATTCATTTAACTGTCCAGAAATTGCCGGCACCAAACGCCGTTACGAAGTCAATTGCACTGGTAGGTGAGCGCTTATGAAAGACAACGGATAAGAAGGACGACACACACTGTGAAAACTAGACATCAAATGTGTGTTTACGCGGCGAACGCAGGGTATGTAAAGTATGTTCAATATCTTGTTCAATTACAAACTGTCAGGATTTTTTAAAGCAAACCATGAGCAGTACGCAAAAGCGGTTTCACAAGTCTATCATGCGGCCAGCCGAGGACGAAGTGCGAAGACAACTGTCGTCATTGTGAAGACTTGCCCCCACTTCGTCCCCTGTGGTTTGCTTTCTAACCATGCACCATCCCTAGCTAGTTACCTTTACTAACAAGAGACGATGTCGGCGGCGCAGCCACACGAGCGCCACTAACGGCGTGATTGCTGCGCGCAAGAGGATAGGACTATCTGTTCGGCTGGTCGCGCACCTGCGCCGTGCGCGACAAGGTCGCGCACGGCGGTGTCGGCACGCGAGAAGAGGCCTAGCGGCAACATTTTCCCGCAGCTCGTCCCGTCCGCTATCGCAGCTTCTTCCCTACTCTAGCGTGGGCGAGCGTTATCTCGTAACCGTGCTGGTTAGCCGGATGACCTCAATTCCTTCGTGTATTTGGAGTTAGCTTGCGCTATTTTTGTTGTAGCATTAAATGCCCGTTTGTGTCAGCCACAGTGTCGTTGTATTGTTTCCCTCAGAGCAAGGACCGCCGTGCTCGGCGTGCGCTCGGTGGGGAGCGCAATCACGGAGGGGCGTCCGGCGGTGTAAACTGTGTCATCCGCGGTTAAGCGGGGGAGAACGTATTTATCCTCCAATTACACCCCACATCATGGCTCCCAATAAACTAATATCAACTATTACACATTTTAGTGACTGAATTAAGCATGCATGTTTATGTTGTAAACTTGAAAACGGTCGTATTCTTAGACTACTTTATTTGGTAGAATTTTCCTAGCCCGCGCTGGTCGATATATATTCGCCTTCAAATTAGCAAGTGAATCTCCGTCATTACGGCTGCAAAGGGGTGGTGATCGACACAACACTGGGCTTCATTTTGAAGCAGGTGTTACATATAGGGTTTTTCTTTATTGTGCTGACCGAAAGTAAAAGAGAAACAGCCATCAACTTCACCTCTTGCTATACGCTGTTTGCCGACGAAACACCGCACGCAACAGCTGTGTCACAACTGGAGGAGTTAGCAACGATTGTTACCGCCTTTGTTGCACAATTATGCAGATTGGCTCGAAAACTTGGCGGTGAATCGTCTCTTAAGGATTAAGGTGGCCGCTGCTGGAGCAGGAGAGGGTTAATTGGAGAGAGATGGTAAAGTCGCTTGTACTGCAGTGGACGTAATTAGGCAGATGGCGAGAATAATTATCTCGTAACACCGACGTGCAGGAAAAAATCTACGAAATTTAATAGGCTTATAACTCGACTGCCTGGAAATTTTGTGTATAAACATGCATGCTAAGCACAGGAATTAAAACTTTAATAATTGGTTTTGGTTAACTTGGTGAATGGCAATTTATGCCCGCCAGATCACGTAATCTACGTGCGAAAAATACTTATGTGAACTGCTCAGTGTTTCTTTACAAAAATACTGAAAGTCTGATTCTGAACATCCTGTATACCATATACAGCACGTCACATATGCGCACGCAGACACGAATACTTATGAAAATTACGAAAATAAAATACAGGGTGAGAAAAACCTACGAACCCATTTGTCTAAGCAGGTGAACTGCACAGAATTTGAAGCCTATCATTCGGAGCGTGGCTGTTTAACTCTACGTCTTTATCCGAAAAAGCTCCTGACGGGTTGCTAACGCACTTGTATATTTCTTTTCTTGCTAGTGAAGAATGCTTGAAGGATCTCCCTCTCAGTCCTTGCTCCGGCTCTACCTACCTCACATGCACACTCATATGATTTAATGCACTCACACCACTTGAAATGGTGTGCTAGATGGCCTGATGCCACAGTGGCTTCCACTGCTGCGTGACGTTCCTTCCGCCTGTCAATGAGGCACCGTTTCGTCTGGCTGATACAATACCTTCTGCAGATCATGTCTAGCACATTACGCATAATGGCGTAAACGTTGTAAATTTTTTGACGTTGACTAGTATTCTGCACTAGTCTTTGAGGTACGCATGAAATCAATCCGGAGCGCGCACAACCCATACGTGCAGGCTGGCGCCACTAATGGTGCTGACAACGGTGCTAGTGGCCCCTGTATACTCCCAGCTGGGCCAGGGTCCCACGTGGGAGCTCGAGTCCGGACGCATGGTGGCCCAGTGCCGTAGCAACTGGTGGTTCAACGTGCTGCACATCAACAACTTTCTCCCGAGGAAGCAGCAGGTGTCCTCTTCTTCTGCTTTTTCTCGTTCGTTTTACGACCATAAACTGTTAGAGTTATAGCTTAGCGCGATCCCCTACCGTGGGCCCCTTCCGCGAGGCGCCACTGCGCTTGTGCATAACGCCCTGTGGGCGCCAGATGGCGCCACGCACGCGCCATCTGCGTGCGCGTATGCTGCGTAGAGAGCAATCAGCGCCTACTCAGTGGTGCCTGCGGAAACAGTTCACGGTAGCGGATCGCGGATCACGCTATGCTATAACTCTTGATTATGGAAATTGTGTGCATTGTGAACACTGTTGCGCTTTTCTTGCTTGGAGTGGAAAAGGGTCATGACGAAATTAATTCAGTTCGGCTAAACGTCGCTCATACTGATGCTAATCGAAGTAAGATAAACAATGGTTTTGCTGAGAATCTGGTGACGCGGTGTGCAAGAATCGCAATAACTCATAGTGGTCATTACGCCTGCTTGCGTAGCAAATCGCGCGTAGTGCATAGTCATGTCTTTTTCGAAATCGGGATGAAAACAAACAGTAGTGTTCATCTTCGTGAGGTAAGCAGCAGTACTTAAGTACAGCTGCTGGGAATGTTAAGTGAATGATTACACTCCGAAATCACCCCACTAGAATCACACTTACGTAGCGTCCATGGAAGCATATTCCGCGAGAGCGTAAGGAGCTCGTTCTGCTTAAAATCCGGCGTCGCTCTTCATTCGATGTCAGTCGAGAAATATCCCGCAATCCTAAAAATCAGCATATAGCCAGCATAGGGGTTGAAACCCGAGCCCTCTGCATGTCATGTGGGCAAGCAACGCATAGGCCACGAACAGTTTTTTTTTTGTTTATTACCGTGATTCCGCATAGCAATAGGCCACGAAGGGTCGTTGGTTCGAGTGTGTTAGAGGCACCTAGTGAACGAATTGTATTGTGTATGACTTAGTAACGTGTGTGCGGGATGTGTACTGATCTTATAGAAATTAAAAAAAGCGAAAACCAAATTTTAATATGCGAATTAAGCGTCACAAATTGCACCAAATGAAAAAGGTGGTGTTATTCAGCTTGATCGCACTTAAACAAATGGTGTGTATCAGTATGAGTATTGAGGGGCCCATTGTGTCGAGCAGTGTAACCTATAGATTGCTGGTTGGTAATCAGAAATTGTGACTGGTAATCGCTACTTTGATCGATAATTGTGATTGCAGTCGATGACCCCGATCGCTAACGTGATTGTGGATTTTTATTCGGTGAGAATTGACCTTGCCCCTGCTCTGCGGAGTATTCCAAAGAACTTCGCACAAGCTGTTTATTTTTTTTTACTGACCAGAAAGTTAAGCATGAACAGCTCTCTGTCTATACTATTTGTGGCATAGTAATGCATATAACTTATCTTCTATATATTTTATTCTTCTATTTTCTGACACATAACTACTAAAGTTAACTTACGATCCTTTCAGCATTCGTTAAAGGAAACCATGCATTAAAAGATTTTGTACTTTTGTGGTATTATGTGAATTATACTTTTACTGTGTATTTTTTTTGCGTTGTTGTTTTATCTGTGTACTTTACTAGATTTATTTAATACTCCGTCATACATTCATTATTTGTTTTATTTCAAGTGTCTGTGCCGTATTTTATGTTCGTATGCCCCCTCCCTCTCTATGTAATAGCCTCGCACGAGCGCTCTTATGGGCATTTTAAGTAAATAAAATAAATAAACGAACAGTTGCGTGAATTTTTGTGCGAGTCCCCCAAATTTTGGCAAATATTTTTCCTTCATAAGCTAAAAAGGCCGGGATAATTTTTTTTTTACTCCAATCTTACGTCCACAATGATATGCTGCAATAAACCAAAGTGTTTAAATTTATGGGTAATAAATATTTCCCGCACAGCACCATGAAACTGCTTGTTTTCCCGCGGTAAGGGAAGAGTTAATGAGTAATTTTTGGATGCACGGTTTACAGCGTGCCAGCTAGCGTATCCTGATTCGGCGCATGAGTGGCAACTTAATTTTTTTTAAGCATGAAATGCTTTTAGCCCCCGTTGTCGGCAGTGTGGTGACGTCACGCCGAGACCGAGATCCACTCATCCGGGCATTGAAATCCACTCATCCGGGCATTGAAATCCACTCATCCGGGCACTGAATTCCAGTCATCCGGGCACTGAATTCCAGTCATCCGGGCACTGAATTTCAGTCATCCGGGCACTGAATTCCAGTCATCCGGGCACTGAAATCCACTCATCCGGGCACTGAATTCCAGTCATCCGGGCTCTGAAACGAGAACATCCGGGCACCGTACGAGACTTAACGAGAATTAACGAGACTCTGTAAGCCCTCCTACGCGACCGGCATGCAAGCGCCAGTTGGTCTCCAAACGAGACAAAAAATAACTGCTGCCAGTGCCTTCTCAATGTTTATCAAGATATCAGTGGAGCTGTGGGTTTGATAATGCACGGAATTATAATTTCCGATTTCTAATAACGCGTGCAAAAAGCACATAAATGCCCCGTTACACTTCCCTTGACATACGTGATCTCTTAGGGGCTTCGCGCATCGAAGCAAAGCCGCGCAGGCGCACAGGGGCCCGGGGGAGAAGCGCTGCGTTCAAAGGGCAAGGCATCGCGCCGAACGGGTGGTGGCGTTCCTCCCTTCCTTTACGGTGCGGTTCGGGTGTCCACCGAGATGGCAGAGAATTACTGCGCCATTTCCTTTCCTCAGAAAACCTTGCGTTCAAATGGCAAGGCATCGCGCTGAACGGGTGGTGGCGTTCCTCCCTTCCTGTACGGTGCGGTTCGGGTGTCTACCGAGATGACATTAGGCCCGTAAACATTTCATGCTTACTGTACTCTCGTTTACGGGAGAGGCAGAGATTTTTTCGCTGTTTCACTGCAAAAGCTGTAGCTGTTATCGCCAACGTTCCTGGCCTTCGTGTAGTAGTAAGATAGTCGCTGTCAGCACCGAGTGTCTGCGGCTCACGTGACCACCCCGTGCACTTAGCCTGTGCCTCGCGCTAACTTCGCTTTCATCAGGTAGGGCGCAGGGTCGAAAAAAAATACGTCGGCGAACGCCTTGGGACGCCTCTCATGAGAACATCTCAAACGACCAGATGGCGCAGCAGCAGCCACCACAGTTGCGATAAAGCAGACTGTCGTGTTGTGGCACGTCTGTCGCACTGCTGAATGGGCCATGAATGTAGACGATCCGGAGCACCGTGCTCTGAACGCTGCACGTGTGCGGGAGGCCAGCGCCACAAATATGGAACGGGTTTAAGATAGGACGAATGCTCGCAGGACGGTGACCACAAACGAGCTGCATGACAGTATACCCGAGGCAGCTTAATGCAGAGCAAATGCAATACAAGCGCTGACCTGCAAAAACACACTGTAGGTAAGCTAGTGCTAATGATGCGTACCACGGTGTAATTCGCATTAAATATTTTCACTGGCTTCTCGCTGTGCGCATAATCAACATTTTCGAAGCGAGCAACCCCCAAAGACTATAAAGCTTGCTTCTTTTTTCGGCTCACCGGCAAAAATATACTTATGCGAATATTCTGTATTTCCTGCAGTGCCTGGAACACACCTGGCTCTTCGCCGTGATGATGCAGTTCACCGTGGTTGGAGTGTTGCTGGTGCCGGTGTTCTACCAGTAAGTGCTTCAATTCTTCCATTAAAAAGCTTCCCAGTTTACCCGCACTAGAGGAACAACCGACGGTAAAGATGAGCAGCCCCTATGCTTCTAGCATTGCTCAATAGGTCTGCGAGAAGTTCAGTTGCAAACAAATTTTGCTACGCGTGTGCCGAGTCTCGCAGTCCTTTCGCACAAAAGTTGGAACTAGGACTGCAACCAGGAAATTGTGAATCAAGATGATCACGATATCTCTCACTGAAACACGCTTGACGACTGCCTCCCGCCCTTGTTCTCGGCAATCGTGATAGCCGCAGTGAACGTTAGCAAAAGTGAAGACAATCCTGCATTATTCTTTCATGACAGCAGACCGCAGATTACCTCTCTGCGTCTGCTATGTCAACAGCTGTTTTCACTTAGTTTCCAACAAACTTCGAGGCAAAGAGTTCAGTTGCAAACAAATTTTGCTACGCGCGTGCCGAGTCTCGCAGTCCTTTCGCACAAAAGTTGGAACTAGGACTGCAACCAGGAAATTGTGAATCAAGATGTTCACGATATCTCTCACTGAAACACGCTTGACGACTGCCTCCCGCCCTTGTTCTCGGCAATCGTGATAGCCGCAGTGAACGTTAGCAAAAGTGAAGACAATCCTGCATTATTCTTTCATGACAGCAGACCGCAGATTACTTCTCTGCGTCTGCTATGTCAACAGCTGTTTTCACTTAGTTTCCAACAAACTTCGAGGCAAAGAGTTGGCGTGCTCAAGATACCGAAGCTGGCCTGGTTTCACGAATACACTCCACAAAAAGCGCGCCCCGCTTCGTTCCGGCGCTTGAAATAGCCTCGACCTACGGCAGGTACTGCAGCCATGTGTAAGTGTATGCAAGGCCCTTGTGTAGTGTTCTATCTCTTCTTCTTTGTGACTGTTAGCAGTGCGGCCACATCGTGCTTCGTACACTTGGTACTAATTTTAATTGTGCCTTGAAAACGTTCCAAAACTTCAGCACACGCTGAAGACATGCGAGGTTCGCCACCGATAGCCCGAGCGGTCACACGAAATTTAACCAAAAGATCGGAATAAAGTTTCATATGAAGTACTGATTGTAATGGAGGCGCAGAAAGATAGCGAAGCTTCACATACTTTTAAATGGGCTGAGCAGTTTTGACACATGGAGGCTCGAGGAGGAAGCCAGGAGAAAACTGGGACTGTCGCTGCCTTCTCAGTGGAGAGAGACCTTACTTTGTTGGCCGCTTGTGTGTTGTGCGAACTTCCCCATTAGCAGAACATCCATCTCAGCAGAATAAAATGCGCAAGCCAGAGCGTGGTAATAGGTGGGCCACTCTGTACCGATTGGCATGGCGATCATCCTCAAAGTTTTGTGCAATCGTTCTCAGATGCTCCTGCTTGAAGCACACTGAGAGCAGGTACCGAACGGAACTCGCAGCTATTTTTACTTGGCAAATAGGACAGTCTCATTGTGTCTGCTACTCACCCGGAAGGGAAATGGTTTGGCAAGGGCTGCCATGCAATATATAACAAGCGTTGTCGGTTATTTGATAAAATATGGGCGATAGCAAGGCACTTTGCCCTCTTCGTTGAGAAAGCATACGCATTCAAAAGAATTGCTTAACTCATGAGAACGGAATGCCGACAAAAGGTGCCAAGAACTTCGGGCTTTGCAGGGTCGCTAACATTGCTCAGTGAATTTGGGAGTCGACAAGGCATCAAGCCACTGGTGCACATACGTACGCCTGACCTCTGCATACGTATTATGCACTGCTGGCTGCCTGCTTGCATCTCCTGACAAGGTCTGAACATGGGCGAAGGCGATGAGGGTAACTTTCCTTTTGCCGACCTCACACTTAATAGTGACCTTCCACACTTTTTAAACATCGCAGATAAACCTGGGCATTCGTTACATTGTGTTGTAACGAACGATCCACTTAAATATTACGACTCCGCATACAGTAGAGAACGCAGAATAGCGGTTGAAATGTATCTTGCTTCCTTCTTTTACTAATAAAGACACGCGCCCCGCTCGTGTAACGTGCCTACGTGCCGAGGTTTCCTAACGGCTATTGCTCAGACGTCCATACTCATCACGTGAATGTCACGTACAAACGATAGCGAAAGAGAACTTAAACCAACGAGCAGGCGAGGCGAGGCCGCGCAGTGTCAGTGCCCTGCGCCATTAATCACGGCTGGCATCAGCTGCCTCACGAGAAAAGTGAAAAACGTGACACTTGATCTCGAAATTCATGCAGATTAGCTTCGCCTCGGATGAAAACTGTGCTCATTTGTGAAGATAATAACTGCCTCAATGCAGAAAAAAATAGAGCATGTTGGTTAGAGTTTGATATATTTGTCACTGTTATCATTGTATTAACTGTCTGCAGGGACAGATAGTACAATGGCTGAAAACTGTGCTCATTTGTGAAGATAATAACTGCCTCACTGCAGAAAAAAAATAGAGCATGTTGGCTAGAGTTTGATATATTTGCCGCTGTTATCACTGTATTAACTGTCTGCAGGGGCAGATACTACAATGGCTCTAAACGTAATCCCTACCAACGGCCCCTATTTTTTCACGCAAGTGTTGTAAGATAATGTCGCCTTGCATGCTGTGGCGGCAAGTGTGCTTGATTTGACACTGTTTGAGAAGTTTAAACAAAAACCGAATGGGGTGCATGCAAATGATGCCTACAACTGTGAAAAATGACTTTGCTCTGCGTCAAACGCTCACAGCCGACCGGCGGTGGGTCGTGTGCTGTCCATCAGCGGCATTGTGGCATCTATGGCCCTATCCGTCCTCTTCACGCTGCTCTACGACCTGGGACCCACTTGGTTGTTCCGTGAGTACAAGCCAGGGTAGGTCATCTCTATCAGCCGCACGCTGGGCAATTACTTTCTTGCGCATCAAGTCTTAACTAACAAAAATTATGTGAACAGATGTGATGTATTTCTTCTTTAGTTTTGTGTATATAGAGGCAAACACGCTGATATTATCGGTTCTTCTTGGCATACTTCAGAACGCGCAACACCTACACGGAGATGGTCTACATCCGGCCTTACACGAGAGTCAGCGTGTTTCTCACAGGGACGTTGACAGGCGAGTTTCTCTCCCACCGGAGGAAGATCAACATTCACAAGGTGAGCTGGTGACCTTCATCTTAGACGCCATAAAAAAGCGATCCCCGATCGCTAGAGCTTGATTTGATTTGCCGCGAGTTTAGTCAGTGCGCTTCTCTCGGCCGCGATGCCTGCTGGCACACCATATTGCCCCAATATACTGCGAAAGCATGGATAGAAATGTGGAGCACTGTGAAGGCATAAAGCATTGGCCATGTGAACGGATATGTTGTTATGCATGCTCGAGGTTTTATACAGGAAACTATAATGACAAATGAATGCCAAAAGGCGCGACGCCAAGCAGTTGGCAGCCCGAGCAAACCTGGTTCTTGCAGGATACGAGCGTCTTCTGCAACGTTAGTCAAGGAATGCTTACTTGTGACCTGCAGGCGCGAAATAAAGCCCATTGATAGCTGCATGCGGACTCCGAAACCAAAACGAAGAATCCGAAAGCCGCCTTGCAGTCGCTAGAGAAGAACCGCGCTCCGTGCAATAAAGAACATTCTAAGGTCGTATTTTTACCGCGGCAACTCGAACTGAACGCTGCGAGCTTTCCTAGAAACTTCGAATTATTGTTCTGTGCAGCCGCTTTCCCCTCTAAATCGAACTAAACATCCCGGCTCTCGCTTTATTTTTTTAACACACCTCTGAAAAGAGGAAGAGTTAGCCAAAGCGCGGAGTGCCTTTCAGCCATCCGTGTAGCGGCTTGGCGCTCTGCCATCGGCGGAGCGATATGTAGCTAACGGCGAAAGCAAAGAATCCACAAGTATTTTTATTTCCGTTGGCCTAATTTGTCGCCCTGTAGTCTGCGACTGAAAATATTTAATAAGAAAACCTCAAATGCAAAATAAAAGCGAATGAGAAGCCGCCACGCGACTGGTTAAAAGGTGCACCACGCGTTGGCTGACTCCTACTTTCGGAGGTCAGTTAAAAAAAAAAAAGGAAGGAGCCGGGATGTTTAATCTGATTTGATGGAGATATCATCCGCACAGGACAATGATTCGAAGTTGATAAGATAGCTCGCAGCTTGTTGGTCGAGTTCTCGCGGTAAAAAGACGATTTTAATTCCTCCTTACTGCACATGTAAGCACTCAGTGCGGAAGTAGGGACCCCTGGCTCCTACGCGTAGGCCTAAAGGCGCGGAAAGCTTACATGATTGTCGTTTCACTGGGATTATACCAACATTAAAAGACTGACAAAAGCTCACGCTATGCTGCCTAAAGCAATAGCTGTAACACTGTGCTGCCTAACACACCACCTGCCGTTTTCCATACCGCGTTGCCAGTGCAGTGACCGCTAGCCTCGTGCCGCGGCGTCCCATCCTCTCTGACCGCTCTGCACTGTAGCGGCGAATCCTCACACTCCAAGGTGCGCCGCAGCTGCCGAATTTCTCGCGCTCTGCGCAGTGCTTCCCGCCAACTCTCGCCGCCCGTATAGACTGCCGCACACCACCGCATGCTGTATAACACCTGCTATTTCTTTGTCCCTTCCCTGTCCAACTTCCTTCTACTTCTCCTACCCAGCATGTTGTGTAGTAGTCGACATCAGCTTTGGAGATCTGGGAGTGCATGCAATTAACAGTTACAGCTTCACGGAAGAAAAACACGGCATTTTCACATTCTACCGGACGAGCTAGTAGACTGCACTGTAAGTACCTGTGCGGACTCAAGGCTCCTGAGTCACTGCCCAGACCAGTTAATTTCGCCCTTGCAACAAAATCTTCACAGGTATGCCCATATGCACGGTATACGTGCACATGGCGATTTCAGGGCCTATAGATAGGTAATTCCGGCCTCGTGGCGGTCGTGACGTTGATGTCGAAGAAGTGTGCAGATTGGACAAGTCGAGGCTGTCGAATTTTGCACGCGCGCAGGCTCTGGTATTTCTTGGCTGGATCTGCTGCTTGGCAACTCTGCTAGCCCTCATCCACGCACCTTTCAAGTGGAACCGCGGCCTGGAGCTGCCAGGCACCGAGGCATCCGCCGCATATGGAGCCTTTTCCAGGGTGCTGTGGGCCGCCGCCGTGTGCTGGGTGGTGGTCGCCTGTGCCCACGGCTACGGCGGTGCGTCACGCTTGCTTCTCCGAGCAATTATTTCGTTTGCTATCGGAACACTGAGCCCAGTACTATTCATGTACTGTTCCCCCTCAGATGGGGCGAAAAAGTTTCAGCGGCAGTTATACTGCACCTAACGTCAACTTCCGCGAATGCATACACCGCCAGAACCCCCTACGTCATGTGGCCATAGAAGTGACATTCTCAAGGGTGCCCTCTCTCCGGCCAGAATGACTCTTGTGACTCAGGCCCGACTTAGTCAGGTCGCCTTCGTGCAGCTGGTAAGCGAGACAGCTTTTGTTTAGGATATGCTGTGTCGCCGACGCCAAGGGCGACGTCGTATACGTCGAAGGAAGCCACACCAACACTCGTTACTCTAGCACATGAGCCGGGCTTCATTGATCATACCCGGCCTGATGGTACAGCGTTGCTGTCCCACGTTTTTTACACTTCAAGCTGCGCCTTTGGCTAAAATACAGACGGCCTTTAGCTTCCAGTGCCGGCATTGATTCATAAAGGTAGGTATGCCTTGAATGGCTACATCGACGCAGTGTTCTTCTGTTGAATTATCCCTATAGATACTCTATGAGGCCACAGGCCTCATACACTCTTAGATAAAAGGTAGTAGTACTTACTATCCTGTGGTGCAGTAACTGGTTGTCACTTATGTCACTACCCTGTTAGTAACTGCAGTTAGTAACGTGAAGGTAGTAACGACTGCGACCTGCAGTTAGTAAAGGAAAGCTAGTAGTTAAGGAAAGCTAGTAGTAGTAGTACAATCCTAAATTACTTTGGCAAGGTATTAACGTTATTATAGGGAACAGGAAGAATTGTCTTCCCTCTGAGCTGAAAGTCAATGGGGTGAATTATGCTGGAGTTTCACTTGCCAATATGCTGAATGAACACTTTTTAGCTGCCGGAGCATACCGACCCTCTGCTAGCTGTCATTCAACTCGGACTGTAGACTCATACTTACCCTCTTGCAGTACTGAATCTATATTTTTGTCCCCTACTTCAGAGGATGAAGTTATTTCTATCATTAATTCTTTTAGAATCACCTGCTCACCTGGAGATGACGAAGTTGCTGCTTTTCCTATCAAATGTGCTGTAAATATTATTGCTGGCCCTCTTACGCATATTTGTAACAGAATGCTACTTTCTGGTGTATTCCCTAGCAAATTAAAAGTCGCACGAGTTACCGTTTTATTCAAAGGAGGCAACAAAAATGACCCAAATAATTACCGTCCTATTTCGGTATTGCCTTTGTTTTCGAAGTTAGCTGAGCGTGTACTCTATAGGCGACTAAACAATTTCTTACAAGCTAAACATCTTATCTGCCCCCAACAGTATGGCTTTCAGGCCGGTAAATCAACAGAATCTGCTCTGTTAGATATTAAGAACTCTATAATTAACAATTTAGAAACTAAGCTTTTTTCAGTTGGAATTTTTCTTGATCTGCGCAAAGCTTTCGATTCTGTGCAACATACAATACTGCTCCATAAATTAAAGACTTACGGGATCCGTGGAGTGGCAAATTCACTTTTGGAAAGTTATCTAACTGCACGGATACAGTACACTCAGATTCATGATGTAAAATCCAGTTTTGGTATGATAAAATTCGGTGTCCCTCAGGGTTCAATTTTGGGACCACTTTTATTTATTCTCTATATTAATGACATTGTAAACATTCCATTAACTCCTAATATCATGATGTATGCCGACGATACTAATGTCTTTTTTTCCGGCTCCAGTCTCCAAGTAATTGAACACCAATGTAATGCCTGGCTTGAGGAGTTAGCGGTTTGGCTCTATGTTAATCAACTTCAATTAAACGTAAACAAAACAAAGTTTATGCTCTTCCATCCAAAAAACAAACCATTAGATCATCACATCAAACTATTTTTTAATGACTTTAACATCGAGCAAGTTCGTAGTTGCCGGTTCCTTGGTGTGTTTTTTCGTAGCGATTTGGGTTGGACTGATCATATAAACTACATTAGACTAAAAATGGCCAGATCTATTTATGTTATTTATCATGTTAGACATCTCCTCCCACTACAAGTTAAAAAACAGCTATATTTTGCCCTTGTTCATTCTCACCTGGTGTATTGCAACCTAGTGTGGGGTACATGCAACAAAACTGATTCATACAAATTGCTTTCTCTCCAGAAAAGAGCTCTACGTTTATTAAGTTCAAGTTCATCTGTTGAAACGAATCTTTTCGAAACATTTCATGTTCGCAATTTCTTTCATTCATACAATTTTAGTTTGGCTCTTCATATTTTTTATAAAGTCAAGCATGACTTTAGCTCTTTTTCTAACACTTATAATTCAAGAAACGTTGCGTATGGTCTACGTTCCGTTGCCCTATCTACTGCAAGACCCAGAACAAATTATGGTAAACAAACAACCGATTATCAAATTATAACATTGTGTAATACCTACCAGTCTCTTATTCAGATTGCTTTAGAAAGTTATAGTGTGTCTGTATTCAAGAAAAAACTGACGATTCTTTTCTCGCCCGGTTAAATTTCAGCTAATTCTGTATACTTAGTTGTTTTTTTTTAGTGTGTGTTTGTGTTCTGCTTTTATTTTAAATGTGCATATTATGAAATGTTTTGTTTATTGTTAATTGATATTTATTATTGTCTATCATTAACTATTTTCTATTGTGATCATGTTTGCTCATTGTTTTTTTATCTCATGTCCATTCGGCCCCCGTTTCCATGATGTGTGATCGGGGTGTAGGCCTTGTCAGGAGGTATGCTTGGTCTACCTCCTTTAGCCTCACCTCGAGGGCATATTGTATATAATATGGCCAAATAAACCTACTACTACTACTACTAAGAAAATGAACAAAAACTTGCATATGTTGCTAGATTCATCGTACGGTGTGCTGGCGTGACTTGTCAAATTTATGCGTGCTCGAACAATAAAAAATCTTCACAGTCAAATTCACTAATTCCGGAATCCAGCCAGAGCTATCAGAGTGTGCTGGCCGTAAATCACACACTTAGGTATAAGCTTATCGCGCATTACATGTACAAATTACATTTAGAATGTAGAATTCTGCGCACACAAAGGTTCAGAATGCAGGAAAAGCACAAATAAGAAAGAGTCACACTCGCGCAATGCGCCCGCACATGTCGGCAAATCTTTCTCAGTCTTATACACTCCGTAAATCAGACTCTCATTTACGAGCTAAGATACTAGCGTTAATAATGAAGTTTTGATTGTAGAAACAGCTTAGTCTACCTAACCATGTGCCCCTGCAGAAATGATTAATCACAAAACCAATTTATTAGCACGACAATCTGTGTCAGTTTATATTCCTTGACTTCATTTTAGAGTTAAAAGAACGGTTACTAATTAAGTAGTAACTAGCGACCATATTTAGTAAAAAGGTAGCAAGGGCTACTTTTACTAGCTATACCTTGAAGAGGGTAGCAAATAGCTGATAAATGTAGCAAAACGAAGTCAGGGTTAGTAACTGCTGCGCTTACTACCTTTTCACTAACTTTTTTTAAGAGTGTGGCATAGGAAAGCTCTCAACTTTCCTGCAGTAAGCCTTTCTTTTTCGAAATACGTGTTCCATCAGATGCGCTGCTAGCAGCTGTTTCATTGGCGTGAATCTCAGCGTAATTATGTTTACGCTACGTGCTCCACGACTCCTGACGAGGTTCCCTGTCGACGCAGGCTGGCTGAACGACGTGCTGTCGCTCAGAGGCTGGCAGCCACTGAGCAGGCTCCTCTACTCACTGTACATGGCCAGCCCTCTGGTCATCGCTTACTCGAACGGAGTCCGAGAGCACGCCTACTTCCTATCTTACGACGCCATGGTAAGCGGACTGGTCAAACTTGCTTTTCCGACATAATATTTCGCGCCCTCTGCGCCACAAATGCACTAATTTTGTTTTCATTTCTGCCAAGACTCTGCTGCTAAATTTACTGCGCTTTAGTTTCTGCGCATGCAGTAGCGGCGGCCATACATGAAAACTTGTAAACGTGCGTGCCGTCCAAGATAACCGCACACCCCTAGAATTACTAGAAGAATGCAGCGGAATAGTACGCCGGGCTTTTCTTGGGCTTTTTTTCGGGGTACTCATCGGACATACTCATCGTCGGTATAACCGACCGTACTTTATCTTACAGAGGCTTCCACCGTAGCGGCTCAACGCCGGTTACAGTGTTCTCGTGCTGAGCACACGAACTCTTGCTCCAGCCGGTCTTCGATGAACATTCGTATTTTCGAGCCGCCGCGGTGGCTCAGTGGTTGTGGTGCTTGGCTGCTGTCCCGGAAGACGCGGATTTGATTTGCTCCGCTGTGATCGCATTTGAAGGAAAGCAAAATTGCTAGAGCGCCGTGTAATCTGCGTTGTGAGTGTGCGTTAAAGAACCGCAGCTTGAAGAAATTATTCAGAGCCCCTCAATACGGTGTCAATCATAGCTTGTATCACTTTGTAACAATGAAAGTCATAAAACCAACCCAGATTTTCGGATTTTCGGTTTAAGGAACCTCAGGGAGAATTGAATTCAGGTTCATGCAGCAAGGCGTTCTTCATGGCTGACACCTCCACCAGATGTCATGCGTGGTTCAGTACGGTTGGGTACGTCAAAGTAGGCGACTGCAGTGGACGTCGGTACCAGCCCTAAAGCTGAGCGTTCGCTTGCCCCACACTTCGGCTTCTTTCTTTTCTCAAGGCGAGGTCGCGCGCATTCCGCGCGGTCGTGTTTTCATGAGAGCGATGACGACGAATGGCGGTGTCAATATTACATTTAAACTGCGCAGAAGCATCCCCGTTTTCGGTGGGGTAGTTTTCCAAAACGCAGCAGGCAGCTTGAAAAAATGTATTGCTTTATGCACTCTTTTTTTTTGCTCACGTCCTTCGCAACAAGAAAAAATATTATTAACGAAGCATACCATTGAAAAGTTAAATTTCTCTTTCTAGGGAGCTAACTTTGGTTTTTAACGTAAGCAGGAGGGTAACAGCTATCGCGCAAACATTGTAATAAATGGCCACTGGCCGCGCAAACGTGGCATTCAAATCGGAGCACTCGCGCGTAATCGGATGATAAGTGGAGGAGAGTGTTACCTTTGAGAAAGACGGAGATAGTATAAACTTTTATTGTAAAAAAGGAGACCGGAGCGTATTGTGGGTTACGTTCTCAGTCCAGAACTCCAGTGCATTCCGCAGACGCTTTAGTGATGGTGACTAGCGTCTCGTGGTTCCGAGGGTGCCGCTGGCTACCGTCAACTGCCACTGTTCCAACGCCGCGTTGGGCGCAGGACGATATTTAGAGAGCGCCTTGAACGGCGCATCGAGAGGAGTGCTAGTCGAAAAAAAATTAACCCCGTATTCACCTCGTTAAACTAATTGCGTCGTAGGTGAGCCAGCACACTCACTTAACGTAACTTTGTCTCTTAATCGTGGTCACTGTGCTGCCGGAGTTAAATAGGGGATGAAACTTATTGGCGATCAATTTTAATGAAGCTGTGGAAATGCGAAAGCGCGTGCCCTTTTGAATTCCTTTAAGGAGGAATAAGACGCACAGCATAGACTTTCATTGTATCCAAGTGTTTAGTTATACCCGAGTTTTCGTTCTATCGTCGTCGTTTCTCTCCAACCTCTCTCTTACAAGAGGAAATTGTAGATTTCCAACCCTCTGTTTTGCCACCTGTCAGCTGTGGCAGGTGGCTGTTCCGTTAATTGACCCCCAGACTTGAAGGCTTTTCGCTAGTGAGGCACTTAATCCAAATGCGAATTCTGTGCGTAAAGACTTCGTTTTTCATTTCGGTTACGGTTATTAGATCTGTTTCCCACGGATAGAAGTTAATGAAGACGATGACGTGTAAAGCACAGCGCGAGAGGCAAGCATGCGGGGTGTTCGACTGCGGCGATAGTCTAGCGCGCCCGACTCACATTGCAGCGATGGGCAGTGGTCGAATGCAGCGGCCAACGACGCGGATCTGTTCGCCTCCCTATGGTGAGAAACCTAATCGCGTATGTGAAGTCTTTTAATTTAGTTTGTGCACCAAGGCTTCATCCCCACACAAGACAGCTTTTTCGCTGGGAGGCACTTAGTGCTGGTTCACTAAAACGAGTACTTGTGGAAAATAAAAAAAGGCAACTCTATAGCTATGCACTCGTTCATGGCTCTCTCAAACTCTTTACTTCAATGTGTTCCGAAAAAAGAATTGCTCCGCTGCTGTTGCTGGATGTCGTGTTGCGCAGTGGTAACCGTCCTGTGTGGTTTCTTTAATGCCCTGCGACAGCTATTCGAAGTCGGACAGAACAAATTTCACGACAAATAGCACAATGCGAGTTTTGCGCGTGAACACTTCATTGCTCTGGTCGCCCGCACCGGCTTCACCCAGTCTAGTCAGGCAGCGTCGTCCGGCAGAAGTCATGAGGCAGTCGTGCTGTTGGTCGCCCATTTAAAGCCGCCGACTACGCTCAGTCTGCGCTTACAGCCGTACTGTGTTTTCACAAAGACCCGCTATACGAGTGTAAACTACGATGCCATCCCTTTCTCGCGCGCCGCCGCGGTGGCTCAGCGGTTATGGTGCTCGGCTGCTGACCCAAAAGACGCGGGTTCGATCCCGGCCGCGGCGGCTAGAATTTCTTTGGAGGAGAAATTCTAGAGGCCCGTGTACTGTGCGATGTCAGTGCACGTTAAAGAACCCCAGGTGGTCGAAATTTCCGGAGCCCTCCACTACGGCGTCTCTCATAGCCTTAGTCGCTTTGGGACGTTAAACCCCATAAACCAAACCAAACCTTTCTCGCGCAGTCGTACGTGCTGATCCACCACTTCGTGCTGGCCCTGGTGGTGGCGACTGTGCTGTCGCTCTTCCTGGAGCAGCCCTTCGTGCGCCTAGAGGCCCTGGTGGCGCAGAGGCTGGCCGCCAGGCGGCCACCGGCTCCGGAGCCCATGGTGCAGGTGCCGCGCATCGAGCGCCACTGGCTCGACAAGGGACACGAGAACCCGGCTTTCGCCAAAGAGAAGCTTTGAAACAGGGCCACACTGAGACGCGTTGTGAACAGCTTCACTGTACCCATGATTTTTCTTTGCATCGTGCAGTCGCACGTGGAACTCAGACACCAGAATACAATGCTTTTCGCCTATGTAAACGCGTATGTAATGGCACAGCTCCGTTTTCCTAGATAACACTCGCCGCTACACCTGGCCATCTTGTCGACGACTTGAGCCTGTAAGAGGGCAAGGAGACGGGTGAGAACCGTCCGCCACGCTGAACAGCGCTAGAGGAAACAATAGATGAGCTGTTGGTACTAAATATTGTTAGCACAGATTAGTTAGAAAAAAAAGAATAACATCATGAGTCAGGCGCGTACTTCTGTAGCCAATATACTCGTTGTGCGAAAGTACGAAAAAAACGGGGTCAAAGCAGTAAAGAGGGCGCACCAAAGAACTAATTAAAACGCTGGCGTAAAAGTCACCTAACTAGCAGTGATTGCGATTTGCGATTTGCGATTTTACGATTTGGCAGTGCTACCAAAAGTTCTCAGATGTGTTAATAAGTTCTACGCAAGTCTTTATAAAATTACCTTCGATTCCAGGAGATTTGTTACGTTTTAAGCTGAAAATAATAGACCATAGCTCTTCCTGGGAAATTAAAGGCAGAAATGACCATTCACCAATACTGTGGTGCAAGAAACACAAGCCTACCTGTAAGCTTGCGTTGCTAATTACACGAGAGAAGTAAGTGTTACACTCATCAGCAATATTCCGCCTTGCCGCTGGATACAATGGAGGGAAAATATTTCTCTATACTACCTCACGTATTAAAACCTCTAAAGCTCTCAATTAACGACCATGCTTTCTTACTGCTGTGATTGCCATCTCTAAACGTCACTCGCAAGTGTGTGTGTGCTTTGCAGAGCGGATCAAGACATTAACTTTATCCTTCATCTGCTTAAACCTGATCCGTAGGTCTGGACAGGTCGTTTTTTCTTACGTTTTTCCACGCTTACATTGGGCCCACAGTAATACTTTTCCGTTTATTCCAGCTAGTATGTGAGATGACATCCGCTTGTTGCTATGTTATGTCGTTTGACACAAAGTGTTCGGGTAGCAGTTCCTTTTAATCTCTCACACTTCGACGAGCTTGTCAAAAAGGCCATAAGGAGAAACGACCGCTAAAAAAATTTCAGTCATATGCGCCACAAGCTTATCAAATATACTCGGATAGAGCCCTGAGGTTAGTTCAGAAGAACCAGTGGGTGCCGTCGCAGCACTTAGACAAATCATTGAGCCGCAAAGTAATTATCACCAAGTTTCTACTACAGCGGATTTTACAGGTAGGTTTTGATCACGAACGACAACATGATTAATACAGGACACGACGAGCTTACCGGCCAAAAATTCCTCTGTCGCCTCATAAATGGCACATTCCAAGCACTATTTGGAAAGGCTCTTGCGGTAATCAGCGACCAAACTTACTATTAGACGCGAAAGGTCAATATTCATGTCACCGATGATACACACGAGCCCTTCAGCTGATAAGCTTGACAATGCCAGATCAAGTTCGGATAAAAAAAATCAGTGCATTGAAACTGGGTAGTCGGCAAACCGACGAAAGAAGCACCAAAAAAGCAGGCGGGCTCAACCGCAGTAAAATTCCAGCTTGGGTAAAGGAAAAAGTGAACTGTTACTTATGAAGATTGCTATGCCTCCTCCTTTTCTGGTTGGAACTGTTTACAAAAAGCTAGGTAAAGATCTAATATTTTATAGGAAATATATAATTTAATATTGTAACACAAAAGCGTTGAACTTTAGGCGAGATGAAGTGATGCTCCAGAACTGAATAGAGAGTTTCCTAAGGCTGCAAAGGTTAACATGCGCAATTTAAAACTGCTAGTGGAGGCTTCAAAAAAGAACCTATTTACACCCCAAAGTCCGTCCATTTGAAACATTCCAAGTCAGCCAAGTACAGGCAAATTCCAATTCCGAGAACTTTTCTTCTCCAATGAAAGGTGCTACCTCGGAGCTCCTTCTCAGAACCTTTCAGTTTCCCGTACATAAGATAATATGTCCGTTTGCCTTTCCTTTTCAGCGGGCTAACCGCAACAGCTCCCAGTTCATCCGCGTCAGGTTTTCGTTGATAAGCAGAAAAGAAAATTCTCAGGCACAGCAAGAACCGAGACACCTTTCCGAGAGATAAACCACTTCTCTTTCACCGAGGCGTTCTGTGCTTCTACAGGAATAGGTTTATGGAGGTTTAACGCCTCACCACGATTCAGGCTATGAGAGACACCGTAGGGAAGGGCTCCGAAAGTTTGGACCATATGGTTCTTTAGCGTGCACAGACGTCGCACACGCAACTGGCCGATAGAATTTCGCCTCCAACGAAATTCGATTGCCGCAGCCGGGATCGAACGCGCTTCTTTCGGGTCAGTAGCCGAGCGTCATAACCACTGAGCCACCGAGGCGGCCTGCTGGTAGAATAGGCGGACTAGTGTTAGGCTAGCGTTGGGCAATTAAACGCCGTAACCAATAACCCATCCTGAAACAAGGTACCCATGTGGGCTAGTTGGTGCACATCAGACATAACTTCACCAGCGAAAGAACGAGACACGAGGAGAAGAAGAACACAGGACAGCGCTGTCCTGTGTTCTTCTTCTCATCGTGTCTCGTTCTTTCGCTGGTGAAGTTATAACCCATCCTGACAAGGTTCATTTTGAGGCATTCATTTTATTTTGAATACGCACTCGTGTCTACGTCACAATGTGTTGTTCAAAAACATTTTCTGCGCTAGAAGTTTCGAGGCTCCAGTCATCTAAGAAAGGCACCAAGCATGGTAAGAATACAGGACAGCGGCAGCGATCGATTTGGAGGACATTTATTACTAATGTTTAATACTGATATCGTTAATTTCTATCGATAGAAAAAGGACAACATTCAAACACAAGTAATGGTGACCAGGCGCCATCACGTGTTGTCGTCGGAGCAGTTCGCGGCTGCACCCTGCACCGTCCGACCTAAACAAAGCCCACGTGCGCACTCGGCGTCATCCCTCGGTGGTCAGCGTCCGGCGGCAAGCGGATCAAACGAGGGGCTACACTTTCCCCCGACGACCAAGCAGCAGGGTGGTGCGCCGCGCTGTCCTCGTTCCCTGCGTCCGCGGATGAAGACCCGGGCGCGCATCAAATGAGTGCTAAAGCAACCGAAGAAATGGTCACCGTAAGAAAATCACCTTTCGGCAGTGCAGACCTTGCCAGGATCGTTTAGAAAGCTCGATCAATTCGGATCAGGGAGGGGAAATTTGTAGCGGCTCCTTGATTGCAACTAGCGTACCTGCGTAGCCGCACACTTCTCCAATGCCTACGGCCGCATGCTGCTTTCGATGCTCCGAGAAAGGCACCTCGAGAACTCAAGGTTAACATATAGAGCCTGGTACAGTACAGATCGAGAAACTCGCCGGTGATAAAATTTGGAGCGGATATTAAAGTTCCACCTTAAGGGTAATGGGTTCATTCCCACATATGCCGAAGGTCACTGTCTACATTACATTCATAGATCCCTGGAAGTCCTCTTACTCCTCCTGGAAGAGTGGTGGAGCTTTTAAGCGATGCGCCATTGACCTGCGATGGCAGGGCTCCCAGCGGTGGGCGTTGTGTGCTCAGGTTGCTCTTCCAGAGCGACCAATCAATAATCTAACTGCCACCTGCCACGATGGGAAGTTTGCTCACTATCGGGTGGATAGGCTGTGATCACGCAGCAAGATTACGTGACTTAGATGGCCCACCTGCCTCCAAGGTTGCTGTCTGGGGACCACCTGATGGAGCCATACATGCTCCTCATTTTTCGCTCACAACGCCAAAAACGCCGACATCAGATTTTCTGGAGAACGAGGCTTTTACCGGTATCGCGTTAGAAATGAAAGCCACTGGAACGTCGCATAAGCAATGAAACGTTTAAAAATGGCGCTAGCAGTTTACACGAGGTAAAAGTGATCCCTGGTTCTGTTGCAAATTACAGAGATCTACGTGTGTCATTCGGCCACGAGATGCAGTCATCAGAAAGTTGACGTCCTCCTGCCTAGAAAATATTTTTACTTAACATTCAAAACAGACCCATGCGAGAACTAGAAAACCGCAGCTACTTCCCGTGCCGAATGAAGCTAAGCGACCGCTGAAAATTCTTCCAGAGAAATTCCCAGCAGCGACGCATAGCCTTAAAATGAACAATGCGGACTCACTCCTTGCACATCGTGCCGATTTCAATGTTTTCACACTGCCGCGCACACGCAATTCTTGCCTTTCGGACCAGCAGCATAAGGTGGCCCGAGTGCTTAGCGGTACCAATCGGCTTGGGCACGCATCTTAAGCACACGGCTACAATCATCCGGGTGGGAATCTTCGCTGTTAAGACGCTCTGG
Organism: Amblyomma mixtum; assembly: GCF_055824585.1. Taxonomy (NCBI): domain Eukaryota; kingdom Metazoa; phylum Arthropoda; class Arachnida; order Ixodida; family Ixodidae; genus Amblyomma; species Amblyomma mixtum. The sequence continues at coordinate 419,761,225 of NC_143014.1, read as the reverse complement.
CGGAGTGATCACTAAGAATGGTGCGGTGCCATTTGTGGGCGCTTTTTGGTCGTCAAAAAGCTTACTTTCCCGCCACCGCAAGGATACTTGAGATAGAGGCGTTGAAGGGCGGAGTCTGATAGTGGAAAGCGGAATAATGAATCTGGTGCTGTATAACTCTGCGGTGATGAGGCGCCAGGTGCTATTTGCAGCGGCAATACTATCCTTTCGATTTTCCTTGTACACCCACATCTTAATATCACCTTCACTTTCGCAGCGCCCTCCTGTCAATTCAAATGAGAAATCTGCACCGAAATTTTGGCTGTGAGACGAATAATCGCGGTGGTGCGACTCACTGCCAGATCATTCTGCATGGTAATTCTCCTACGGGCACTCCTGCCTGCAGGTGTTTAAAAGCGCGCTAGGGGAGGGCAACAGTGTTCAACGAGAGCAAAACAGAAAAGTTCCTCAAGATGCCAAGAGGCTCTTCAAGGAGACGGTGCTGAGCCATTTTAGTACCATGCCGCGCTCACTCAACAAGCCATGTGTAACCAAGGGACTAAAAAGATCCCAGGCTACTTTACTACATCGCATTCGAACGGGCTATGCCCGTACCTCTCTGTGGTATATTTAAGATGGGCCTGGCATCGTCTTCGCTATGTTCCAAATGTGGTGTGTGGGGATTTAGAATATTATCTTATGCGCTGTCCAGTGTACAACGCGGAAAGGCGAGCGTTGTTCGCTTGCCTCATGAGGACACGAGCCCTTCAGAGTTCCCTGACATTGCCTAACCGCGCGGACAAGTCATGTAGGAAAGAGGCTTCAAGCCCATTTAAAGTCCATCCAGGACTCGGATTTGCACTCTAGATGGTGATAGCAGGAGCCGACTATTGACTTTTGTGGATGATTGTGTGTATAGCGATATAGGTCAGCCAGGTCATACGTGTGTGGCCGATTTGTGGACTTAACATTTGAGAGTCGCTACGGTAGAGCAATTTCGGGCAGAATCCGCAAATCTAACTCACCTGTAGCTTGCAACAGCGTCAATATCGGTGTTTGAAACAAAGTTCAACACCCCCCCCCCCCTCCCGCCAATTTCAACATTCACGCAGTAATATTTGAAAGTAAACACGCTTTCAAACAAACTGCACAGCACGTGTTCCAGACAACCTTCACTAATGATTAGAAGAGTGGAAAAAGTAGGATGAGAAGCAAAAGCACGACCATGTGTTGACACGGTACTGCACTGTTAACCGCCTCAGTGCAGCTCCTTATCTTCTGGTAAACAGGTTGAAGCCTACCATAAGGTACAGCACAAAGGAGGCGAGAAGTGCGTTTTGCTTTTCCAGTGATACCTTCATGACGAACATTCATATCCATTAGCGCTGAAAGATAAGAGGGCAAGAAGGATTGGAGGCAACTGCTCAATAGGAACTCTCTCAAACCAGGCAAACTCTATGGCCGTCGCAGTCTGGCGTAACCGAAACCTGTCATGTACATTTCGTGGCCACCGAGATTGAAATGCAGACGTGCGAGTTAGTGGGCCGCGTTTAGAGAGCGCCTGTTAGAGGGAATCCTCCACACGGTTTGTCGGTTACGGCAGTTGCATATCCAAGAAAATCGTTCGCCCCACGGGTCTCAACAATCACTACAATCGTGCAGTAGCTTACCACCACAACTGGCCTTCGCTGTTCCTGTCCGCAGCAGGCGTTCTTCGACGACGCGTAGCATGCCTTTCTCCTGGCGCGGGACGGGCACTGCATGGAGGCTGCCCCCTGCTGCTCGTACAGCATGCGCAGCCACATGCTCCAGCGGTACAGCGCATGTGCACTCCGGGTCCAGACCCCGAGGATGACGGGCGAATTCCATGCCCTACGAAGACGATGGAAAAGAGCTGCCGCCACTTTGGACACCTCATGACAACGCTACAGTACCGTGGACGTGAGAGCCGATAACAGCAGACCAGGGGCGGAAGGTCACAACGTAGTGGCCATGAACAACGGCTGTCGCAGGACATAGTCCTCTTAAAGCAAATTCTACTTTCAGCCCATGGTGTGAAAAGCCATTCCAAGAATGTGCTATTCACCTACATTCACCCTGCCGGGCATGAACTGCTACTGCAGAAGACAAGTGCTTGCTTGTTCCACTCTTTACACAGCCGCTGCACATCGTTTTGAGGCGCACATTTTCCGCTCAACCTTATTGTCTAACTCTTTTGTCTGTTACCTAATGCTACGCTTGTCGTTTTCCTGCAAAATAACGTTACATTAAAGGACTTGATTTTCGAGTAGTTTGGAATACAGGTGCGCTAGTAGAACCGCGACCGCTCTTATCAGCGAAGAGAGTCGTGAATCAGACTTAACTGGTTTCTGTCAGCTCTGCTTTTCGCAAAACCTGGGGTTTTCAGAGAAGCGCCGTAAAATCAACATGAGGGTTTACAAGAAAATGCTTCCATTAGCCGCGCTGACTGGCAATTGCTAGCCATGTTCTTAACCGCACGACGGCTCGTAAGTGCCGATCGCCTTTGCTATTCATCGTTTGAGGCTGAAGGAGATGTGATGGGAAACTATCGAAAGGCCAGTTTTCTAGGTCATCTGGACCATGAATTTCTTTTTCAGACGTGGGCATATGGCGCCCAGGTAATTGTTGTGTCCGACCACACCCCCTTTTGTACCTCACGGGAGGGCTAAGATGTGACAATTCAGCACCAATACTGGAAACATCACAGTAATGCAGACGCAGTGTAGCGTCTCCAAAATGAGCGTTGGGATTAATGACCAACTCGTTCACTCGGGACTTGAACATGGGAACGCGGAATTCTTGTCATCGCTTATGAGTGTATGAACTAGAGCCCGCGCTAAAGTTGGACAACGACGCGGCCCACTTTTTACATGCCAATTTGTTAGTGTTACAAAGTTTATGTTATTCTTCAGAGGTTTCCAGCATGTGTTACAGTAAGCGGCATTGGCTTCTCACCTCTTCTTTTTGGAATTCAGTAAATCTTGTTTATGATTACTTAATCTTCGGAGGAATGTGTAAGCTTTGGCAAAGTTTTTTAGCTTCGTCGATATTAACACGCGTGAACGTCGGAAGAGCCGTGCTGCGCGGCGCGCTGAACGCGTTTAACGCGTGAAATTCCTTCATTAGGGCAGAACGCCGCTCAACCGCTTGCAGTGAACCGCAGTCGCCGCTCCAGTTGGTGCTATGCAAGAGAGAGAGAAGGTGCATTATGCAATGCACATTATGAAATCCAATGGGAAAGCCTCAATTTCGCTCTAGTCTAATGGAAGCATTCGAACTAGAGGTAAGAGAGAGGCCATGGGAAATATTCATTTCATGTATATTACATTTACTTGTGTATATGGGGACGCGAAACGAGAGGGGTTTAACATTCATCGCAACATAGTGATTTCGGTTTCGGCTGGAACAAGGCAAGCGAACCGTGTCCTCTAATAGCCATGAAGTAGGTTCGACCAGACGGATTCTCTGCTATCACCAACTTGTTGTTCAACATAATCGTTCGTGTATATAAAGCACATACCCAGACAACCACACCCTGGTGTCTCACTTTCCTGCGACACATCGAGAGGCGCAGAACTGCGCGGAGAACAAAGAACCCATTTTCATTGGTATATTCCTTTTTTACCCACCACAATAACGCATGTCCCTGCCTTCTTGTCTGGCGAATTTCACTTCGCGTAACAGAAGGTAACGGTAACGCGTGGGCGCCTTCGGTGTGCTGGATGAAAGTTTCGGGATGCCAGCAAATGCGAGAAAAGTGCGCAACCAGACAAGATAGAGATCGGCAGCATATCTCTAACCCAACAAAATAGCGAAGTGCGCCTGGAAGTACTAGCCATAAGTTTTGTGAAACTATAATCAGGCACCCTCCTCTCCTTCGGTGGAACGAATGACCAGGTAGCCGTCGCAGGCACTGTCCCTAATGCCCCCCGCAGTTCGTCTCGGTCTTTCATTGCTAGTGGAAGCGCGCTGCTAGTGGAAACAAGCATCGCAGGCCCAAATGAGGCTCCTTTTTTGGTGCGAATCCAGAAGCTACCGCCGACCTCCGCTTTCGTCAGGATAGGATTGAGACCACAATCTCAACGATTAAAACACTATGGCTGAAGGCGCTTCTCGGTTGACTGCGCTTGACAAGGCCTGGCGTTTCCTCAACTCGCTTGGGTGTGGGTTAGGGCGCTGTGATCGACAAGGAAACGTCCAAGTAAGGATCCGCTTGGAGAGAGACCCGTACGAAAGCACTGCTCATGGGTGCCAGCAGGCAGTGGCAGATGTGTCTATGGGCGTGCACGTGTGCAGTGGTGTGTGCCTGCTAGTTACTCGGATGCAGGCACAAAAGGCAGATCGATATCAGCTCAGCTGGGGCGATACTAGAGAGTCTTGCAGTAGGTTGTTGGGTTCGTTGGACACTTTTGATGTGGCTCATGAAATGGCGAACACCGCGTCCGCGCTACCGCCGCATTAGACGTTGTGTTAACACAGTAAAAGATATATCTCACAATGGCATGCAATCTGCGCGGCTCACGAAAATTCTGTGTCAAAGAACTTTTGCTACCCGCAACACCGCCATGAAGCCTCGTCGACAAACCATGGCATAGTGGCACCCGTTTCCACGAATTGATAGCAGCAACCATATTCCGATGATACCAGTGCTGGTGAGAATAGTATAAAAAGAAAGGAATGTGATGGTTCTCGTTACAAACACACAATGCTACTACCTCTTCCATGGTAGGCCAGTGTCTTTAAACACTGGCAGAGCAGTATGCACATATTATTACGGCTCATCCAGGATGCGTTTTTTTGGTGTTTGCGCCCCATGTACAGCTAGATTCGATTTATTTGCTCTCGAATAGGTAAACGGCAGTTAGAAGCCTCTCTTCAAGTTGCTCTCGACAGCCCACATGCACTATATGGTTAGCGCCTCGCGTTTTCGGTTCAAAGCCGATTTTAGCCGATCCTTGCACACTTCAAACCACACTTGCCAGTTCAAAAAGTCCTTGCAGATCCAAAAATTCGTTTTTGAGGGAACGTACTGTTCCCAGTGCACAAAACTGCAGACATCCTTAAATATATACCCTGCGTACAACAGAAGAGTGTTCTCGGCAGGCTGGCGACATTAAATCTCTTCCAGCACTGGTTAATCGTCACGCGGCTAAACTTAAGATAAGTTCTCAAAGCACATTTTTGAAGCGAGAAGCTAAAACGCGGTACTGAACAGTCCTCCTCTTGTCATCATAAGGAAGTGCCGATCCACGGTTCTTCCGCGCTTAAAATGGTCGCTGTGATGTTGAACGAATATTTCTGCAGTGTACAAAGACAGGCGCGTCTTGTACAGACATAGAAATGCTGCGTATGAGACTAATAAAAATAGGGAGAAAAATATTTTTAACAATTTTTTATTTCCACCTACAATTACCATGTTGTTCTTGAAGCAATGCGCTCAAATAGAGCACTTCGTGCGCCGCACATGAACGAGCGCTTAGAGAAAAGTGCCTTTCTGGGGCTTAAAAAAAACTACGAATAAGAGAAGACGTCTCCTGAGTAACCTATATTACATCCGATTGTGAGCTGCAAAAATAGAACCCTGCTTTGTTACCCTTCCCTCAATCACGGAAAAACAAACCTGAAAACGAAGGGCGCAAAATATACGCCACCTAAGCGTTCAGCTTTCTTGGGCATCACTTCCAGTTGTGAGACAACTTCGGAGTATTGTAAGATAGTATATTGAACATAAAGCTTAACTATCACTACCTCTACTGCCAAGGTCTTTGCCACAGGCCTCTTCAACCGTTTATGTTCTCTCCTCACTGTACAAAGTGACTTGCAACTTTCCCGGCATTTCGTTACTTGTCAGGGTCAGTGGTTATTGGCTCAGGTGGCTCTCTTTCCCATTTCCATTTCCATCTTTAACTTTTCTACACCCACCCCGGCTCCCAATCACCTTATCCTCCAAATTCCGATCAACATGCCGCCCGTCATGTATGCCAGCCGTGATCATGCGGCCACGCAGCATCATTCCCCTCTCTTTGATACCTACAGTGCGGTCTACATGGATGCCTCTTTTGGGGCTCCTCAAGTTTCCTGTGGCTACGCTTAGTACCATCCCACCTCTGCGCACCTGAAACGCACATCAGCGGGCGGGCCGTACCTGCACCCTCCGGATGCATTGTACCTCATAGCCCTCCAGTCAATTGCTCTCCTCCCCTCTCTCCCAGAGTCGACAGTATTTTCTGACTCTGATGCCACTATCTGCCGCATGACAAACCACACCCTAAACTCTTCACTCCAACACGAGGTCGAACGTTCGGTTTCTGCACAGCAGCCTTCCGCCATGTTACTCCTCTGGGCCCCTGCGCATTCACGTATTGATAGCAATGAGGTGACCCATTACCTCGCCCGCGACACTCTCTGCCAGGCACCGTTTATCCCCAGGCCCAAATCCCCGGAGGACAGTAGAAGGCTCTCCTTGCGCCGCACCATAAAGGACGTCTACCTCGAGCACGGCCTCGACTCACCGTGCCTCAGGCTCGCCTTCTTCGGCACATTCGAATAAAAGAGAAATAGAAAGGAATTTTAGCGACAAGAAAAAGAGGAGAGGTCGGCAGGTGGTAACATGGCCCTGGCCTGCTACTCCGGACCATGGAAACGAAAGGGGACGAAAAGGAAAGTCCGAATGAAGGCTGGTGACGGCATAATACAATAAGTTTCATCGGTGATCCCCACATACACAAACACTGGCTGGCAGTCGCATAGAGTAGATTAGACGCATGTGAAATTCTTGTCTTGAATATACACACCGACTCGTGTCATTAGCACATACTGGAGTAGGGGAGCCATGAAAGCGCTAATGTGTATTCTCACGCATATCAGATTGTAAAGCGCGTAACTACTCAGGTATTGAACAGGCAGTCACAGACCGGTATCCAGGCCTGTTTCATATAACTTGAGCGCGGCCTTCATCACACACCACCAATCAGCACGTTCCGCCCTGGCAGAGCTACTTCAGAGAGAGGGCGAGAGTCCTGTTGTCTCACGGTCGCCTCCAATGTTATCCTCTCATCAGTGTAGTTCACGCACTCGCAAAGAAGTGTCCAATAGTCTCTGGAGTGTGGCACTGCACGCAATTTGGGTTAGTTTCTATTCCTAGTTTTGTTAAGGTAGTTAAGGTAGAGTCATTACCCCTCCCACCTCTTTCTCTATCGCCATCAATCGAACCCTTCCTGTCCCTGCTGCCCCTGTACCTATGCGGACCTGGCCCATTGCCTCTTGTACTGCCAGGCTCCTAAGCAGTCGACGACCTATCACCTCCCTCTTTTTCCCTATCCATCACCTCCTGGCTCAACTGGCTTGATGCTGAAGGGGAAGAATAACAGTGTCGTCTGGTCGCCCAGGCAGTCGAGGTGCTCTGCCTGTAAATTACAGACGAATAAAGATCTTCTGCTACTACATTATGGGAATGATCTAATCTTCCAATGCAGAGTAAAATCTTGTTTCTAAAATTGGTTCTCAGCTCACACCGAATAGTTGTTACCGCCGTGGACAACCAATGGGGTTTGTTTTTGGCAATAAACAGCAGAAAACTACAAGCGTCCCGAGGGGGCACGTGCGGATATATTAATTGTTACGCAGCAGTCTAGCGATACGTAAAACAATTGATTCATAAGTAACTTACGCTTGAAAACTGCGCCTGCCCAGTATTCTGGGTTTAATATGGTGAAGCGGCACATGACACCCTAGGATGATCTGAGCAACACAATCGACGCTAACAGAAGAAGGACATTCACAGGCTTAGAGAAGTTTTGCACAATGACTTCATTGCTCGCACACTGCATAGAACACGATTTGCACGGGGCAAAGAACCTGCTACATCTCGCACAAATGACTTCATTGCTCGCACACTACATAAAATAATATTTACACGGGCAAAGTCCCTCCATGCTACATCTCGCACAGCAGAAGTTCCACATGCTCTCAATTTATTTCACATTTCCTTTTCCAAGAAAATGTGAATGATCCAAAGCTCTCTCCCACAAGGGCACTCTTACTGTTTACCGGCAATCAGGGCCCAACCTTTCCATCAGGAGAGACGCAATAAAGCTTTTACAAGCCCGTCTTGTCCCCAGTCACAAACAACATCTGCAGTGCGTCATCTAGAATTGCGAACATCAAGGCAGCCATGTCGAGCAGAGCGACGTGTCATCTAATACAAACGTATCCTCTCTCCCCTCAAGGTTCCCGCTTTGATCCGATTTCCATCCGGCTGTAAAAACTGCGATCTTTTAAGGATCCACTTCAGAATCAAACAGACACATTGTTGGTGCAAAAACATTCTCCAGGACAACTATTCCCTATGCAGAGGACGCTGCAGCCGCGAAGAGTCGTCTCGTGCAAGTCAGCTATTCTCAGTGTCTGGAAAAGGAGCCACACAGATGGGCAGCTGAACAAAAGAAATTTGTAGCCTCTACTGTATGGCCTGAGAATGCTGTGCCCACCCGGCAAATACAAAAGGCGTACCGAAATGTGCACCACCTCCGAGATGAGCGTAACAGGGGTGTACAGCATCTCGTTGGCGTGCAGCCCTAGTATGCCTTGCGGCACCGGTCACTTCTCTCCTGGTCCCTGGGCTCCAGGGTCCAGAGCAGAGCCTGCGAGGATGCCGCGTACCGGTGCTGGCGGGCCGAGAACTCGCTGGCATCGAAGCGGCTGCTTTCATAGCCTTCCCTCTGCGCCAATATCTGAGAAGGGCAAATAAAGGGATTGGTAAGAGACACCACTCAGTGACCGCTTACGCGATGCACAGTCAGCACAACATGTCTAGACTGAAAAGAGCAAGTAATGAGTTGAGGAAAGAAGGAACCACATTACTTTTTCCTAAGCACGGCGTCCTCAGGTGCCAAATCTACCGATAGGGCCGAGGAAAGTGACGAAGAACATGCGGTGCGTAAAAAGACAATTGTACCTATACACCAGAAAGGCAAGCAAAAAATTTTTATCCAGGATGTTGCAAATAACTGACACACGTTTTTCTTTGAACAGCCGTGAAACGTCACCTCCGCGGTCTTTTCAGATTGAGTACGCGGCATGACGGAATTTTTAACGTAATAGAGAGCACTGAAAAGACAAGTATTTAACTGAAATATACTAATAAACTTTTTATTTTTTGCTTTAAGGCACAAAATTCTATTCAGAAATAGGAGGCCTTCCACACAGAAGCCGAACACAGTTCACAATATTTTTGAGTCAGCATAGTGTTTCTAGATATGTAGCGTAAGAAATGCGTGTAGGGCAGCTCGTTTAGTTAGCTTTTCCGCGGTGCTATTGATAATTGGCATTGCTGCACGTGATGTCAGCACGGCAGTCAAGCCAACACCATTTACATTCTAAAACACTTAAGCTGCGTCTTCGTATTATTCAAGCAGCGTCAATTTTATCAACATGCAACGTCGGAAAGCCCAGCTAGAGAGACCTCAAAAGTGTTTTTTTTTTCATTCTCGACATCTGGAAGCATAATGCAGATGCTGGAATTTCAAAACTGCGCACGCCTTTGATATTGTCGACCTTCAGTTTAGACATATAACCTGCGCCCTATAACTGAGATACTAAAGTTTATCAGCTATTTTAAGATGATTGTTTGCATTTTAATTGCGCTCCATCGCAAAATAATGCGTGTCTTCCGTGAAATCAAACTACAGACAGCGTATCGAAGTATCATTCAGGGGTTTTTACAGAAAAATATAGGCGGAATAATTTGAAACACCTGGTATATAACGGAAAAATCGGGTTTGTGCCTCTTAATGCGCCAGTACTAAAAAATTTTCCACCCACCTTAAAAAAATACTTTTCAATCTCCAGCTGACAAAAGTCGTTGTGATCGCCTTCTGGCGCACCCTTCCACGCGTTACTAAGATGCAATGAGCCACCGTCGGGGCATATTGCACACGTTAGCGGAGTGCTAAGCTTCTAAAGTGGCTGTTTGGGCTTGTTGGTCAGTGAACATGGTTAAAGAATGCAGCGCGAAAAGACAAGGACAAACGAAGAAGTGGACAGGCACCTGGACGACCACTGCAAGATTTGCCAAGGGTGCGAACCATTCTGCAAGCGCAAGGTCATCAGAGCACGAGCGAAGACCGAAATAGAAAGAGTCATCATTGAAGCACGGTTGATCGCCAAAGCTGGAGACAAGTGCGTTAGCACCCCTTAAATTTTACTTTTAGACAAGGAGTTGAGTTTTCTTGGCCCGCTTTAATTACCTCTGTGTTTTGCTTGACCTTTGTTCTTTAGAACCTTTTGACAAGTTGCTTAGAACTTTTTAACTTTTTCCTAGGCTCTGTATGGCTTTCAGCATTTGACACAGCTTTCGCGTAGCGTTTCCTTTTGTTGTATTGTCTCTTTGACTCTGCTTTGCTTCGACTTTTACACAGTTTCGCGGTATTGTTTTGTTTTGGCTTTTGTTCTTTGTTTCTGCCGATTGCATCACGATGAGTGGACAGCGGTAGACGATAATTCATTCTTTTGTTACTCGTTTGTGTTGGGTCATCCTGGTCATTTAGCCATGCAGTTCTTAGGCACCGAGGTGACGTTGCGTGGCCTCGATGTGCTGTTACTTCCATGTTGTGTGCAATGATGTGTATCAGTGTCAGATAGATATCCAGCGCCTGCTGCTTTATCTGGTCACGTGGGTCTTGGATGGCATTATAAAAAGCTGCTCGTTTCTTGGAATAAATGTGTTGGTAGTAAGCGCCAGTCCTGTCCACTTCTTCGTTTGTCCTTGTTGGTTGGTTTTATAGGGTTTAGTGTCCCAAAGCGACTCAGGCTATGAGAGACGCCGTAGTGGAGGGCTCCGGAAATTTCGACCGCCTGGGGTTCTTTAACGTGCACTGACATCGCACAGTACACGGGCCTCTAGGATTTCTCCTCCAAAGAAATTCCAGCCGCCGCGGCCGGGACCGAACCCGCGTCTTTTGGGCCAGCAGCCGAGCACCATAATCACTGAGCCACCGCGGCGGCTCGTTTGTCCTTGTCTTTTCGCGCTGCATTCTTTAACCATGCTAAGCTTCAGCTGGTGCGCACAGCCAGTGACCCACCTCGCAGACCGTGGTGGAAGACAGTGAAGAGGCGTCGACGGGCTGCAGATTCTCGAGCAGGTCAGGGTCGGGCTCGGCTTCGATAACCGAGACCGGCTGCACTTTGCAGAGGAGCCTAGTCCACGGCTTCGGAAGGTAGCCCATTCCATCGAACGCGTACTCGAGCGACTCCGCCAGGCGGCCAAGCCCGCCCCGGAGCATGCAGGCAATCTGTATGTCCATGCCAGGCAGCAGTGAGTGCTCTCGGCTGCGCGCAGGGTGAAAGAGTGGGAGTGTTATTTTGTTAAAGGAACGCATGTAAACATCATTCAATTCGTGAGCTGCGCTTTAAGTTAAGGGGCTAGAGCCCCAATTTATGAGGATTACGTGCTGTTCAACGATAGAAATAAATATAGGTTTGGTTAATTGGGGTCTAACGTCCCAAAGCGACTGAGACTATGAGAGACGCCATAGTGGAGGGCTCCGGAAATTTCGACCACGTGGGGTTCTTTAACGTGCACTGACATCGCACAGCACACGGGCCTCTAGAATTTCGCCTTCAAGAAATTCAGCCGCCGCGTCCGGGATCGAACCCGCGTCTTTCGGGCCAGCAGCCGAGCACCGTAACCACTCAGCCACCGCGGCGGGGCAGAAATAAATATAGGCTGCAGGTAAATCACTCCAAGTGATTTTGAGCTGCGATTTAAAATAATGTCGTAATCGACGAATAATTATCAGGCTTCTAATAAAAACAACAAAACAGTGCGGAGAAGTTTGTTGTGACGACTCGGAAGGTAAGATTTCAAATTTCCGCTGCCGCCAATACACCGGTCCGTGCCAGTTGCATGCTGCTAAACAACGCTCGGCGGCCTTTTCCTTCGGTGGCGATCGTTTTGGCGAACGTATAAAGGCTTGAAAGCAAGCGTTTATACGTTGGAAATCTACTTATACCTTCCTTGCCGGCGTGATGTGCCCCCCCCCCCCCCCCCCCCTTGGAGCTGTGCGCCGTGGAGAAGCTTGATGTATTTCTCTATTTGAGTCACCAATTCACCAGCATTTCAAATGCTAGCTCCAAAGTACCCAGCGCGTTTTAGTTGCAAGTGTCGCACATTCGACCTCCTTAAGCTCGTCGATTTCTAGAAGCTATGCAGTTGCCCTTAAGGAGTAGAGAAGCCAAGGTTTCGGATACCTGCTTTTTTTTCTTATAAATGGTGCGCAAAACAATAGGCTACAGGAGCCACGACGTGGAATTCACCTAAACCTGATGAATAACATGTATTTTTTCCTCCTGCATTTCAGTTTCGGTTCGAATGGCTGAATGACGGCTGTGGTGTAGCAGACGATTCGAGGTCAAGCGGTATATTCACTGCTTAATTCTTAATACAACTCTTGGACGGGCTTCCGTAAGTTAGTGTGAATGAAAACGCAGAAAGAACAACCATACTGCAGTTTTCTTAGGCCTCACGGCAGCTCAAGCCATCTGTTAATTCACAGCCCTCGTTCGGACGTTGTAAGCGAAACAGCATGACAGAAAAAATATATTAAATTGTTAACAGCTTTTTGGCGCAAGTCACGTGGCTATCCACGTTTTCTAACGTGCTGCGCATCCCTCCAAGTTCTGAACACAAAGATCTAAAATTTGGTGTCTCTACTCCTTTAAAATTTGAGTTGTCGAGGACCAGAAAAACGCGCGCTCGGTATTCTATTTCGTAACGTGCGTGACAACAGCAGCTGAGGATTCCACCATAAAGTTTTCACGCTTAAATCACCGTGAAATTAACGTATGTCATAGTGATAGCTCGAACGGTACGCTAAATCGACGCTGCCCACTAGAGTAAGCGTTCGCATGCCCAGAAGATCCGAATAAGCATATGCTTTAAAAGAGAAGTTGTTTATGAGCGCTACTTTTTTTTTGTATATCATAAAAATTTCACTATAACAACAAATAAATCCGCAGATCCTCTTTCGGGAAGCTTCTATTTGTTCTAGTATTCATTCTAAGAAAAACTCTATTTGAGAATTATGGTAGCCTACACTACTCAGTGCGAGCGCAGGACGCAGGTTAAAAGCAAGCTTTAGCTACGCATAGGAAGGTTAGACCATTGCTATCAATATGTTCATAGTCGTATCTTACTTTATTCCACAGTTGCCTCATAATTAAAAGTGACATTTAAGAAAGGTCTGGTTTATGATGTTTAACGTCCCAAAATGCCTCAGGCAATCAGGGTCACCTTAGTGGAGCTCTCCGGAAATTTACATCACCTGGGGATCTCTTACGTGTAATGACAGCACAGCTCACGGACGTGTAGCATTTCGCCTGCAACGAAATCCGACCGCCGCGGTCCGAATCATACCCATGTTGTTCTGGTCAGCAGCCGAGAGCCACCCGCGACGGTTGATGTCTAAGAACGACAGCCCAGGCTGAATTATTTTGTTACAACAACCGCTAACTTACACTGCGCCGCCGGATATTCCAAGACGGGCAGCTTAAGTCTGCTTTGTTATTTTTTGCGGACACTTTTGACTCAGCACAAAAATGTGTCGAGCATCTCGAATTTTCGGCGGTGGTCCGAGCCAAATTCTTGCCGCTTGGCGTCACTGCTCTTATGGAAACGAGCGATGCAGAAGCAGTGTTTTGGCTCAACATTGGCGCCACATTTCCTAAAACGGGCGATTCACAAGCAATATTTCCGCTCAACATCGGAGTCACAGTTGTTATGGCAACGAGCCATGCAAATACAAGATTTCTTGCTCGGCTGTGACGATCGTATGAGTACTTTGACATTAATACGCTCAGTAGCTATACGTAGTCTCAACCATGACGTCAAGGTAACTATGGCAAGGGGCGATACACAAGCGAAATCTTTGCTCGGCGCTGACGATCGTATGAGTTTTTGCGCTAATTACGAAGCAGACTGGAAGCGTCCTTGTTCCGAATATCATGTAGCGCAATGTATGTTACCGAGCGTTGTTACAGTGCACCTGAACCTGAGATTAGTATCAGGCAAAAGCAGAAAAGCCGTCTTCCAGCACGCAGCGTGAAAGGGACGACACCCGTACTCCGCGGTTAGCGAGGTGTTTCCGCTGCCGTGCTATTGACCGTCCGGCCAAGTGCTGACGTAGTCACGTGACAGCACCGAAGCACCGCCAGGTTAAAGGCGGGGTAAAATGCATGTCACCCGTGCAGCACGTTCGGCACCCGGGGACGCTGGCCAAACCCATGGCCGCCGCAGTGCTTCCTAAACAAAGACCTACCTCTTAAACACCTCTCCCTTTCCTCCAACTCAAAAGCGCTTCCCAAATTATGGTACATTACTTAGGTAGTGCGTGTAACATTTCAGGCCAGAACAAAAATATGAAAAATAAAGAAGCATTAAAACAAACACATATCTCACAAAGGTCGGTCAGGAGTTTCTAACAGCCGCGTCATTATTCTAGCGAACCCACGAGAAGGAAAGCCGTTAACAGCGCACCATCGGACGAACATGCCTCCGAAGCCACCAGATGAACGCGCTGAAGGGAACCTGAGACCACCGTGCAGCACTCTGAAATATCTTTAAGTGACTATTATAAAGCATCGAGCAACCGACGCATGCCTTCACGTAATCAGCTCACCTTTCAAGGGTGCAGCTGTCGACACGCCTGTTCCCGGCATAAATGCACATTCCCTGGAACGTTGTCTTTCTGCGCGGTTGAATGCCGAACAGATGCGGGAGCAGCCCATTTGTTTTCCAGCCATGAAACAAAGGCAGATGTCTAGCAGGTCACCAACGCTAGGCTCTGCGAAAACGTGCGCCAAGGACAACACAGTTCAGAACCAGCTTCAGGTTGCAGATGCTGCCTACAGCCAGCGGCTTCAAAGCTTACCTCGTTTGCATACCTGGAAGGCTGTGAAAACAAAACAAAGAAAAAAAGCACGCGCAGCCGCTGTGTCAAGCAGGCACCCTCAAAAGGGTTATTGTTATGACGCCTCTGAAAAGTCTCACCTGACGCATGGGCGGGAACGCGCTGTCTGCAGGACAGCCACTGCTAACCTGAACAAGGCAGGCGATGCGACGCTTGGCTGTGATGCGAGAAGCCACCACCAAGAAATCGAATCACGCCAGAATGCGAGCACGCGCGACTGTGTGGCACCCGAGATCACGAGCACGCGATCGTCGCCGTCCTCATCAACACTATATTTTAATGATGATCATGCTTATTCACGGAAGTGAACCTCTGTGGCTCACTCGCATAGTATTATTCAGGCATCAGCTAAAACTCCAGGAATTTTGTAATTTAACACCGGAAGAAGAGTTCTTATTCTAGGCCCCCACACATTTAATAACGTATGAAATACGAACAAGAGAGTTTACGTCCGCCGCCACACGGTGCCGCTAAGAGACAGTGACGCTGGCTGTGGTAGCGTCTTTACTGCGTTAAGCAAGAAATTCTGCTTACCAGTGCGCACGACAGGGATTATGGGGATGTCGTCAAAGCGCATCTGTTCACGTTACACGAAATCGGCATAAGGTCCGCAGGTTTGATCTGCGCCGAAAGGCACAAAAGAAGGAGGTTTTTTGAGTTCTCATATATGGCTCCGGGAGGCAGAAACTGCCTCAAGCAATAAGTCACCGCTGTAAATGCTGAGGCTCGGTCCCGGCACCAGCTTTCCTTCCTGGAAACAGTTTTCAGTCGCTCAGCGATCCACTTGCTCAGAACTATTAGTGACTGGAATGTGAAGCGCAAAAACAGACGAGGACACAAGGAAGACACATAGAACACACGAGGGCTGACTTGCAACAGTTCATTTTGAGCTCGGACCAGTAAATATAGCTGAAAATCCGGGCAAATATCACGCATGCGCTGTAGGCGACACATTCATATATTGACGAAAGTATAACAGCTCCTTACCAGTTAGAGCAATATATGGCTTGACCATGCTGGACCCAACCAACCTGTCTATCATTTCAGCCTCTATAATCTCACGAGTCCGTTATCAATGGTTTTTGGCGACAGGCCACCAGTTAAAACATGCAGTGCGAGAGCAGACAGAGGCGATAATAAAATAGTCGCTAGAAGGTTGCAAGCCGTAAGACTATTCTTAGGCCTCATCACTTCTGCAGGAAGCATTCGACCTTCGCTGCGTGCGCAAGTGCGGTAAGAGGGATTTTCCAAGGCCACTGAAAGGTCCCACTTCTCCAAAACCTCCTGGCTGCCCATAATAACCGGCCCCAAGCGCGTTGTGCGTATCGGTGCCTTGTAGAGCTTCAATTCCATTTTCTCGGGGAACTCTTGACCGTTTGACAGTGTGCTTTTTGTGCGTGACGCTAACGACGTCGCGCTGGTTTCCCAAAGCCAGGAGGAAGGACATCGGCGGAAAACTAAAGCGCAAGACTATTTTCACTGATGAAAAGACGGCCGCGTCCAAAGCAATGATAGCCCTCTCCAAACGCAATATAGATGGTGCCCCAGCTGACTTCACGAATTATTGTGTTGTTCGGAGAAAAATTCCATACTTTCAGGTTTCGATGCTTCCGATGTCCAGAGGGTAAAGTAGAAGGTTTCATCTCTCTAGAATAATTATTATGCAATTGCGGTCGCGTCCTCATATGGAGACATCGTGACTGAATGCTGCTTTTGTTCAAAAATATATATAATAATTATACGGAAGCATTTTGGAACAAGGAGGCAAAATATTTATTGTAGAGTGTACGAATGGCGCATAGAAAGATTCACTGATTGTGGTAAAGGAAAAAAACAGTCATTCTCAGCTGCAATGCACAGAAAAACATCGCATTTCCTGCAGCGGACCCTGGTTTTTGCCGAACATTTTTCGTACTTGCACCGCAGTGGAAACGGCAACTGGACCTGCTGAGGCCAGTGCTCCTTGGCATCGTATCTCACAGCGTTTGGTGGTGACGGACGAGCATTGTGTGAGCGACGTGGTGGTGGATCAGCTGAGTCAACACTCGGCCGCCCTCTCTTCCTTGGTGCCCCTTTGTTGCACTGAACTAGAGAGAGCCACATCAGTCTCGAAGGAGAGCATGCCGAGGGCCTTTCTTCTTGGAAGCTCTTGGTTGCTGGTGTCTCGCACATACTCCAGCCATGAGTTGGCCAAAGCAGTGATGTGAAGTGGCCCATTACTCTGACAGGCCAGTTTCTGTTTTTCGCTTTCATGGGGTAGAGGGCCATCACAAAGTCTAGCTTGTCCACTCCTCCCATGAATCTATTAAGGCGAAAGCCTTTAATAGCTCATACTGTCGTGACCAAGACGTGTTAGCAAATTTGTCCGCGTTTCCGATTGGTAGAAATGGTCGTGACGTCACTGAGCACGAATTTTGACGGGTGTCCACCGAAACATGTGAGACAGTTACTGCGCAATTTCTTTTCCTTAAATACAATTTTCGACTGGTGTCCACCGAGATATGTGAGACAGTTATTGCCTAATTTCCTGTCCTCAAATACAGTTTTCATTTTCTTCATTACGGCCCGACTTTCTCTTTCTTCTTTCACTCCACTTCCTCCCTTCCTGCACGCTGCGGTTCAGGTGTCCACCGCAATGACAGAGAATTAAAGCACCATTTCCTTTCCTCAAGAAGCGTTGCGTTCAAAGAGCAACGCATCGCGCCAAACGGGTGGTGGCGTTCCGTGGACTCCCTGGCAGCGTTACAACACGGTGTCGCGTTCCACTCCTAAAGGCTCCCGGGTCCAAATAAACTTCTCTTCAGAGGCAAAGATTAAGCGTAATTAATTGGCAGTTAAATAATGCACCAACAGAATGTGAAGTCAACGATCGCGTAGCAGAATGCAGCACTCAGGCTTTTGCCTTTCACCACTTTAGCCGCTAAATTTCCTCGTAACTTTGTGCTCCAGATTAGCTTCTGGGCAGGGTATTTCAACCCGCTCCTTCGATGCGTCACTCCACCTGCTGGCAACACCAACGGAACCATACCTTACTTGCGTAGAGGCGATGTTTACCACCCCATTTTCAATCCACCTGACTAGAAAACATCTTCATCTTCATCTGAGTCGCTGGTCTCCATGGCCGCTGGTGCAGAAGCGTTGCTTGCACCTCCAAAGTCAATGTCCTACAATAAAAATATAGAACGCAATCATTTAGGGCCGCGCTCTGCTATAAACTACGAAATACTTTTGCTAAGTATACATACCACATTCACAACATCGTCGCACACTTTGGTCTCATCGTCCGAGAGGTTAGCGTCAGACTCGTTGCCGTCCGCAATAGCCAAAAATATTTTCGCAGCTGCAGAGATATTGGCCTTGCGGCCAGTCTTTAGATAATTTGCGATGGCTGAGAGGAGATGAATGCAACCAAAAATCAACATACAGCAAATGGCAAAGCAAACTGACCTTCCCCGGCGATGCTAAAAGAAGTATGGGTTAGGTCACGGTGTGTCCATTTGTACACGCGGTTCTCATCAGCGGTAAAACTATTAAGTAAAATCGTCTGAAATGAAACATTGACTGTTTTTCGTTCAAATAGAGCTTTCTGTACATGAAACAGGTGTTTTTTACCTATAATATATAACGTACGTTACCGTAAAAAAGAACTTCGAACAGCAACTCACCAGAGCTCCCGTAAAACGTTGCGACGTCCATCTTGAAGCGTTGTTTCGGAGTAGCGTTCCGCCGCTTCACATCAGATGGCGCTACGTATCGCTTCACCATGTGTCTCGATTATTAGTCGCACCAAGTTGCAGCGCGAATCATACCTATTTTGATGAGAAAAAGGGAGCAGAAAGTCGCGTCTCCATATGGAGACACCGTGACTGAAAGAGTTTTAAAAAAAAACTAAGCGTTCTTCTGAACTGAAATTGCGTCGAAGTTGTTAGGTTTTATCTAAAGTTACAGTACCATTTTTTCGCTCTTACTATTTCAATAATTAGTCCAGATAAATAAATTAACTTCTTAAATATAGCTTAAAACGTTCAGGCGTCAATAGGAAAGTTGTGGAGCTCCACAAACATTGTCCAACAAAGGCGCTTCCAGCGGAGTTGACTTAGCGTTCTGACAGTAGTGAAAACAGCGCGAAAGAAGGAGCCCGAAGGCGAAACGAGGAAGGGACAGGAAAGAGCTCTGTATAAGAAAGGTAATCTAGCAGAACTTTTTGCTGGGCTAGTTGGTCCATGTTTTCATTAATGTCAGAATGGACCAACTAGCCCAGCAAAAGTGCTGCGTGACTTAGCGTGCCCGTTTTTATTCGGGGGAAACGAAAGTCCGCGCAGTTTAAAAAATACCACGTGACAGCGCGCTCCGTACGCCCGAATGCGCCGCGATTACAGTGCTCTAATCCGTGCTTTGTAAAAACCACTCTCTTTGCGCCTTTCGTGCTGCCCAAGACAGAGCTTAGCGTTGTGCTTGGTTTCGAGAAAAGCGTGAGTGGATACGGGAGGCAGCTGAAAGAAAGCACGGCTCCCGTTTCTGAGGCGATAATTGCGCTTTCACGTTGGCAGAATGCATGGGGGTCAACGATGACAATCTCATGAGTTGGAATTTGGCAGAAACATCTCAACAAGCAAAGACGCAATACCAAACGAGATAACGTCGTGTGAATTACGCTGAAGGACAGGAGCCGCGCTTTCTTTCAATTGCCGCCCGAACCCACTGGCGCTTATCTTGGAACCAATCGTAACGTGAAGCCCTGTCTTGGGCAGAACGCAAGGCGCAAAGCGATTGATGTTTTTTCACAAAGCACGGATGAGAGCGCTATAATCGCGGCGCATCCGGGCGCAGAGAGCGCGCTGTCACATGGTATGTTTTAAACTCCGCCGACTTGCGTTTTTCCCGCATAAAAACGGACACGCTAAGTCTATCTCGTTGGAAGTGCCTGGGTTGGACAATATATATGGAGCTTCACAATTTTCCTATTCACAACTGAACGCTTCAAGCTACATTTAAAAAGTTAATTTTTATATTTCGATTAATTATTCAAATAGGAGGACCGCAAAAATAGTACTATAACTATAGATAAACCCTAACAACATCCACGCAATTTCACTTCTAAAGAACGCTTAGTTTTTTTATAAATATTGATCCAAGTTAGCTGGGACACCCTGTTTAGTTACCAAGCGGCGAAGACGGGCGGTGGCACTCGTGTGACCAGCATGCTGGAGCGTCATGTTTGGAAGGGAACCGAAACGTTCTGTCGAGACGCAATCAGTGTTATGGGCTCGCATTTACCTCGGACCGTATTGGCTCCAGCGCCCCCCCCCCCCCCCCCCGAAAAAATAAAGTCGGGGCTAAATATTCCGAATGCGTTTTTCCCTGTTTTCTAAGACATTTTTCTCGGATCTGCAGCCTATGCGGGCCGTGGTAGGAAAGGGCCTGTTTTGGCGACGCTGATATGTTCGGTTGGCTCACCCTTCAACCGCACGTCTTCGTATAGTGCGCGTGACTAAAGCTCCCTTGGAAGAATAATGTTCCATCGGACACAGAATATCTCTTCCAAATTTTTATCCGCATCTTCAAGGCTGCAAAGGCGATATGGCGTGCGGTAAATGTGGGGTAGCGGCAGAGATTCCATCGCAAGCACCCGTTTTGGACCCTCAAGAATGCTGGTCACAACGGTGCCATCGTGCGTGAGCGGCAGAGTAGTCACATTGCGGCCAAGCTGCGAACCCTGCTTACTGTGTATGCTCGCTCCCGTCGTCTGCTAGCCAGCAGTGTTTACATGCGTGCGTACGGCACACATTCCTGATGAGTGTTGTCTGTTTCTCGGTTGCATAGCTCTCCTATTTAGTAGTTTACCTCTTACGAAATCAATGTTAACACGCTATCATCGTACGCTGCGATTAAGACGGTAATTACCCATATCGAGTAGGTCATCATGGAACCCGACATCCACCGCCAGTCATCGGAACTTCAGGTTCTTTGCTGCGCGGCGTCTTAAACACAGCGACGGTGGCGTTAGGTGCCGTGTCGAAGTAAAAGGAAAGGTCGCTGCCGTCCATACGACTGAATGCAGCCACCCAGTGATTTCATCTTCCCGTCAGTAATGTTTAGAATCCGACATGCACTGACTCACGAGTCGGCGTGAAGGCTGCTGCCAAGCAGAATGCAGTTTGAACGGGCAGTTTTCTTCCCTCTAGCTGCATCAACAAGTTGTTTAAGTAATTTCTTCCTGCTATCTAAATCGGTTTTAGTGGCACATGCAAGGCGTTTGTATATTCTTTATTGCTGGTAAACTTGAAGGTTACTGCGCATCCGTTACATCGCCGCTGTGAGAAATATTTTGCCACGGAGAGCTGCAAAAAAGTGAGGATTCACATCACGCCCAGCGGTTAAATGCTACCGCAAATATTACCTGCTAAAGATAATGGTGCGCCATTTTCAGCCAAGTAACGTAGCCATTCGGCTAAATGCGAGTGTTCTCCATTTAGCCCATTGCTACTGGCAAGTAAAAATTAAAAGGAGAACACAAGCAACATATGCGCTATATGTCAGTATGTTAAGCGGAGTATAATATGATTAAATATATTATGGGCTTCGGTATCTTTCCTTCCTTGCTTGGTGATGTTTACTTGGCGTGGAGTAATAGATCATGATAGTAGTATTATATGAAGACAATTCTTTTCTTCCTAAGCAGCAAATTAACAAAGAAGGCATTATTTCCGGTAGCTGTAATACCTCCGAAATTATGTTTTGCGTAACACTGCACTGTAAACAAGATTTAGCCGAAATAGGAGTATAAAAACATACATAGCCTTTAATACTCCTCACCCTAAAAAATATACTCCCGCGTTAAGGAGTAAAAATGTTCACAGTCGCCTGTTTTACTTCTTGAAGTAAATGGAGGAGCAAAAATGTTTTCATGACCCTATTTTACTCCTATTCTGAACAGATGTAAATGTCGTTAGATACTCCTCTCAGCCACAAAGGAGTTAAAGAACTATTTCTTTTCGCCGGCATGCATGCACATTGAAGACTGCCGGCATAGCTGGTAATGCTGACTGGGCCAACGGCATGCACGACGGTAACTTGAGGCCTGACTGAAACAGCGGCGGCGCCTGAGCGTTCGTCCTGTGCCATCGCGGCCAACGGCGGGTCGCAACGGGCGCTATCCGTAGCCAAGCATGGCCAAGCGGCCTAAGAGCAAAGCACCGACCGCGCTGCGCTGGCTGCGTTCTTGCGCGCTGGCTGCTCGACAGCAGTTTTCGACGTGTGTTGTTGCCAATGGGCGTGCAATGAAGTTCTTGAAGCCTTCTTCAAGTTGTTGACAAGGGACCTAGTGTTATAGAAATGAGTAGTTATTCCAGTGAAGAGAACAAGCTGAAAACATGCGGCAATGTGGTCAGGCAGCGAAGCATCGGCGGTGCGCTGGGCTTTCACCAGTTTGCAGGAGTGTTGTGTTGCTAACGGGCGGCCTGTCCCGTTTTTGAAGCCAACTTGTTCCCGTTGTTGACAACGGACTTCGTTCTGTGCGAGTAAGTGGCTATTAGAGTGAAGAGAGCAAGCAGGAAATGTGCGGCAATGTGGTAAGTGCCAGTCCGTTGGTTGACAACACAAGGACTCCACATGCAGCGAATGCGCAGCTGACGAGAAATAAACAGATATTGCCGCTTCGGCACCTACCACCATGGCTAACTGTGTCGAGGCAACTACAGGTACCCGCGCAGTTTTTCGGAACACTGAAGAGGTGGATTATCGCGTTGGTGATTTTTTTTTTTTTTACTTTGTGAAGAGTTGCGGAGAAAGGATTGTTACCTGCCCTATCGGTAACCGTAGCCGTACGCAGAAAGTTCCTGTCACCAGTGTTCTAGAACTCAAATACAGAGCACTTCCGTGGTCATTTGCTCGTCGGGTTTTCAGTCTTCGTGTCTCGAGTAGTGCTGTTCACGAAACGTGTGAGGAAATTGATGCTTGCGCGGTGGAGAAACGTGCGTAGAGCGAGTCACCGCTTTGATTATGCACTTCTTTCAATGTGCAGTTTTCCGACGTGTGCTCTGCCCTGTGCGTGTGAATTGCAAGCGAATGCGAGTACCTTATGCCTTGCACTTTGTGGCAGGTGAAAGTGTGAAGATCCACCGCTTGTGAAATTATGTGGCACCGATCGCATCCTACCATGCTCCGTTTCGTTTAGCCCACCTTCGAAAATGCAGCTTTCATTTTCCTAGCTTTTACTAACTGCTAACAGGGAGATGTGTAATGTGTAAGCCAGGGGCTAAAGAATGGATACCCCAAGTTAAATCCTGTATGTTTATATGCAAATATAGCAGCTACACAAATGCATCACTCTTTACTGCATGCATTACAAGCAGCATACAATATGTGCATGCTGCTTATGATATAGGCACATGGAGGCCCTCATGAGGGGACTTCGTATTTCTGAAGGTATGCTGCCTTATTAATGGTTGTATGTACTGGCAGCTACCAGGCTGCTGTGGCCATTGCTAAAAATTCATGTATATGGTGAAATGTACTATTTGCTACAATAGTACTTTTATTACCACTAGCAAAAACAGTACGTATGTCCCTCATCGTCATAGCGCAAATACAGCTTCAGAACTGTAAATTATACTTCAAACGCTATTACAGACTACATCTTTGTTGTATGACATCTCCAATTTCACTATGTGATGGAATCAGAATCTCAAGGTATGAATGCAAACTGATCATGAAATATCAACCTGCTTGCTTACATGCTGTTATCAAACCGGAGAGCAGTAATATGAGGCAGGTGGTTGCAGCCCAACAGCAGAGGCATTTTCCAGTGATAGTAAAGACGAAGGCAAAAGGGAAACCCAACTGAGGATTTCAACTTACTTTAATTCAGAGCGTGGCAGCAGGCTCCCATGGAGCACACGCAATACACGTAATTCTAAACAGACATGAAAATTTGCCAAGGAAGCATGACTGATGCACTGTCACACATCTACAACTTTCTGCAAGTTAACCAGCATTTTCAGAGCCAGATGCAGCACCCACAGCAGGACAGTCTCCGCCATGCAATGTTATTAAGTTTCCTTTACGCTTATTCGCCTTCCCTAAGCGACGAGTGATACATTCTGTTGCATTGCTTTTGGACTTTTGACAGCAGCTTCCGAGGGGAGCCTGCTTTTCCATGTTTTTCATTGTGTCATGTATAAATTGAGTGCATTTAGCAATAAACCTCGGTTGCAAGTTAGCACTTGTCTGCATCGCCCTAACCATCCTTAGTGTTTCCTTCGTGCTATTTTTTGCATCATGAACATTCACCAACTTTCGGCTTTTCTTTACCCACACCAGAATCGGCCGTTTTGTCAATAAAGTATGCTTTAAAATTTCAGCTTCTTTTGACGTGAACCTTCCAAGGACAGCCGACAAAAATTTCAAAGTTCTGTATTCACAAAAGGGGCAATTCCTCTGCAAGTGCTGCATTAGCCATGCTTCTTAAGTAGTTGCACGTTTCACTGATAGGTGTTCTCCAGCTTTGTGCTTTGCACTTGAAATTCCCAGTGCTGAAAATACAGCAGCGAAACCTACCACTGGAGTGTAAAAAAACAGCAACTGGTCTTATTTATTTATGCATACTCCAGCCCTTATATGGAGCTGTTGTAGAAAGGAGGCAAACAAATGATCAATAAACTGAATGCAGAGAAAGCAATATAAAAAAGGATTAACATGAAATATGGCAGAGCACAAGAAGTAAATACAAAATGATAATGCAGAATATGCCACCCGGTGTTCTCAGGTGGCGCTGAAGTGTCTGATCTTTTTTCTTCACCAGCACGACAGGTGAAGACCAGGGGCTGCTGGAAGGTTGAATTATTCCATCTGAAAGCATCTCCTTCACCTGCGTTTGGATCGCCTCGCGCTCCTTCGGTGAGATACGGTACGGCTGCTGATGGATAGGGCGGGCATCGTCGGGCGTAATGATGTGGTGCTTGAGAAGACCCGTTTGCCGGACTTTCGACGAAGAAGCGAAACAGGTAGCATATTCGAGTAGGAGGGCACATAGTTCTCGCTATTGAGTCGCCGAAAGGTCCGGGCTGATGTCAAGGGATGGGCGCACAGGTCCAACAGCTTCGAACATGAAACATTCAGAAACCTCCGCTAAGGGGTCGGCGAATGCGATGGCAGTAGCACGAAAAAGGTGCCGGGGCTCGTTAGAGAAGTTAGTCACCAGGAGCTCAGAGCAGCCGTCGCGGAGATGGATGAGACTTCGCGCTGAGCAGATGCCGTGGGTGAGCAAAAGGGACAGGTTGCCTTCTGCGACCGCTGTCCCTTCACGTGGTCCGTCGCAGTGAACACTCACGAAAACACTGGCGCGTGGCGGAATCCAAACGCTCTCGGCGGATATTCGAAGGGCGGCGCGGCGTGGACAGTCCTCGGAGTAAACATCAGCTTTCTCGGTAGAAAATGTGACAGTGCGCTTTCGGAGGTCAATAATAGCTCCATACTCCCGGAGAAAATCAACGCCAAGGATGCAGTCACGGGAGCAGTCAGGTAGAACTAGGCAGCTGACAACAAATGTGGAGCTGCGAATTTGGACTCTTGCTGTGCATAGGCCAAGCGGAGTTACGACATGTCCGCCAGCCGTGCGAATCTGCGTGCCGGACCATGGCGTCATTACTTTTTTTAAGAAGCGCCGCTAGCTTTCCGCTTAAAATCGAGAAATCAGCGCCAGTGTCCACCAAAGCACTAACCTTATAGCCATCGAGAAGCACGGGTATATCCAACGAGAATCGATCTCCGAGTTCAGGTACTGCAGTCGTTGCCTTTAAATCGCGGTCGGTCGCTGTTCGCGTTGTCGGGGGGTCTTGTTCGCATCGATTGCCAGCGGCCTCACCCGCTGAGGTCGCTCTCTTTAGTTTTCCCGGCGGGGACTTGGCGACCGTCTCTGCGCCATCCAGGAGGAGCTTTGGGGCTGTGGCGAAGGTCGGCGTGGTGATGGAGACCGAGACTGCCGCTGGGGAACTGTCGCCATGCGCTGCTGGGCTACGTAGTCCTAGATCTCCCAGGGTCGTTGACCTCGTGGTGGACGGGGCATGTCGATAGGAAACCCCCGCAGCCCAAGCTGTCGATACGGGCACTGGCGATACAGATGACCGGGTTCCCCGCAGTGAAAGCAGAGACGCCGACGATCTGGAGCACGCCACAGGTCCGTCTTCCGCTGGGGCGATCGTCGATTGTCGATGTAGTACGTGTCGGGGTGTGCGGAAAACAGCGAGCCTTGACTGGACGGAGAAAACTGCGCCGAAGAGGGCGCAGGACGTTGCAAGGCTTCAGCATACGTTGGACGACGGCACTCCGTGGGTGAAGCCGGCGGGTCAACGTACGGGAACAAAGGTCGCAAGGCTTGAACCTCTTCGCGGACGAGGCTAGCGAGAGAGCCGGCTGTCGGCAGGGGAGCACCGAAAAGCGCCTGGAGCTCTTCGCGCACAACGGAGCGGATCAGGTCGCGGAGATCAGGGTTAGCCCCGAAGGCAGGAAGCGGCTCTGTAAGTGAAGCGGCGAGTACTGGCCTGTCGTAGGTGGTAGAACGCCGCAGGAGCATCTTCTCCATCGTGGCCGCTTCCGTGAGAAACTCAGCAACAGTCCCAGGTGGACTGCGCACGAGGCCAGCGAAAAGTTGCTCCTTAACGCCGCGCATAAGTTGGCACACCTTTTTCTCTTCGGGCATGGCCGGGTCAGCTCGCCGGAAGAGCCGAGTCATATCCTCCACGTACATGGCTACAGTCTCATTCGGCATTTGAATGCGAGACTGCAAAGCCCGTTCAGCCCGTTCTCGGCGATCCGTGCTGGTGTAAGGTCTCCAGCAGGCGTCGGCGGAACTCATGCCATGATGTTAGCGCATCTTCTCGGTTCTCGTACCACGTACGTGCCCCATCCTCCAGGCTAAAGAAGACGTTTCGAAGCTTGGCTGCGTCGTCCCACTGGTTGAACGAGGCCACGCGTTCAAACTCGACCAGCCAGTCTTCGACGTCTTCGAGTTGACTGCCATGGAATGGTTTGGGCAGCCGCGGATTCTGCAAGGTATAGTAGGCTGCAGCTGGCATAACAGGTCGATGGGTGGGTGCTCTTGCAGACTACAAAAGCCCGTGTTCGGGAGGTAGGCCTTGGTTTCTCCGGCTAGCACGGTGCACAGGGGTGTCCACCAGCGAAGGACTGGAGCCCAGGGTATGCGGAGGAGTATTAGACATATACAGGGATCTTACCCCGCACCTCCACCAAAATATGTAACGGAAAACAGGGCGACAGGTTGCTAACCAGCAGAATGCAGCAGCCAGCCAGCCAGCGCGAGACACTTCAACGTCTTCGAAGACACTTCAGCGCCACCTGAGAACACTGGGTGGCATTATTACAGTTGCAGTAACATGAAATAAATTGAAGCAATACACTGTAAACACAACAAAATACATAAAATCATGTGTAATGTCTCTTCGTCCGAGTCTGGGTATTACTGCTCGAGAATTTGAACTACTGGAAATATAAAGGCACAGCAGAAAGAAAAACCACAACCAATGCAGCAAAACGTGGAATGAAAGCATTCACAACATATCACTGGGACTCCTGTGTAAAGAAGTCATATCTGGGGCAAATGTAAGAAAAGCTTTGCAGTTCATACAGATACAGGGGATCAAAAAATTCATCAAGGTGCTCCATGCTTTCAATTATCACACTGTGGCCAGAAAGGTCAACACAATAAGCATGAAAATGGTCATCAAAATACTTTGTCCTTAACACTGAAGCATAAACAAAATGTGCTGCATTACAGATTGCTATCAATGCTACCTGAGCAAACAGAGGGAGGCCATTTTCATGTATAACTAAGGGAATGACACAGCCGACGGAGAGTTTCCTTTCATCAACTGTGAGCGATGAAACTGTGTGTACATCCATGTCTACTAGGCTGAGCTCCTGTAGTCTATCCTTTAAGAGGCCAGGCAGGGAGTTGAAATCACACTTTCTCTTACCAACTGTAAGTACTGATTGACATGGTTCTGTTAAAGAATACATCAGATGCATTTGGTGGCGCTGGCTAAGTGTAGCACAGATGCTCTTGAAGTTTCCAGTCTTTTTCACAATCGATTTGAAAAATTGATGCTTAGCCTCAAAACGCATGCATGACAGTTTTATAAGTGGCCCATACAAGAGCAGCAGCCTAGGGTAATGAATAAGGTAATGCATTTTAGGAATCACATTCACGTCAGGCAAAACTTCCCTGAATGCACTGTAAAAATCCTCAATAAGGACTTGCAAGTATGCAGCTGCACTACGGCTGACCTGTGGTGCAGCAACAATATCTACAACAGTCCTCAGTGCAAGGTATACGGTGTATGCGGCATTTCCTTTTGACACACAATCACCAACCAGGAGTGAAAAGAAACGGAAAAAGCAGAGTTTTTCAGCAGCTGATCCTTTGAGTGCAGCGCTTCCAAACACTGCTTGACGACAAATAGGAGGAAGCTTACTTCTTTTGTCAGCCCCTTTGAAGGGAAAACAGAGAAGCCTCTCATTCAACTCATCCAAACTCAGAACACGATCAGAGATGATGCGATGAATCACATGTTTATGCACAAACGGGATGACACCTTCATATAAATCATGCATAACATCGGGTGGCAGCCCTTGCGTGACATCAAAGGAGTTGATTGAGTTAAAGCAGCCTTCACCTGTAATGCCATACACACTTGACAAGCTTTCATCTGCCTGGGCCAGTTTAACATGTTGTGCATGTGTTACCTTGTTCCTTAGAACAAACTCTTCCTCATGCCATTTCTCATTAATACCTTGCTTGCTCGCCATGCAAAACCGGCAGATCAGCCCCGAAGAAAAGCACTGACGAAAACCACCAACCTGGTGGCTTGATAAATTATCACCACACACAAATAAAATTGAACCTTTAACAGTTTCTCCATTCAACTGTATACCAGTTGACTCCAGTAGGTGCAGGTCAGCTAGCAGTGGCTGAATTATATGATGGAGGCCATATTTAGCAACAAGAGAAGATTTGGCAAGTAGAACAAGGTACTTAGCATTTAATTTGGACAGGTACTTGGGCTGTATGTTCAGGATTGACATATACCCAGCCAGAAGTTTATGCTTCCCACGCTTGCTGCCCAGTGGGTTGCAAATTTCGAAGTCATCAAAATAAAGCTGGAGAACTAATGCTTTGTCATTCATAGACTTGAAGATCCGGTGGTTTTTATAGACTTGAAGATCCGGTGGTTGCCTTCTGCGACCGCTGTCCCTTCACGTAGTCCGTCGCAGTGAACACTCACAAAAACACTGGCGCGTGGCGGAATCCAAACGCTCTCGGCGGATATTCGAAGGGCGGCGCGGCGTGGACAGTCCTCGGAGTAAACATCAGCTTTCTCGGTAGAAAATGTGACAGTGCGCTTTCGGAGGTCAATAATAGCTCCATACTCCCGGAGAAAATCAACGCCAAGGATGCAGTCACGGGAGCAGTCAGGTAAAACTAGGCAGCCGACAACAAATGTGGAGCTGCGAATTTGGACTCTTGCTGTGCATAGGCCAAGCGGAGTTACGACATGTCCGCCAGCCGTGCGAATCTGCGTGCCGGACCATGGCGTCATTACTTTTTTTAAGAAGCGCCGCTAGCTTTCCGCTTAAAATCGAGAAATCAGCGCCAGTGTCCACCAAAGCACTAACCTTATAGCCATCGAGAAGCACGGGTATATCCAACGAGAATCGATCTCCGAGTTCAGGTACTGCAGTCGTTGCCTTTAAATCGCGGTCGGTCGCTGTTCGCGTTGTCGGGGGGTCTTGTTCGCATCGATTGCCAGCGGCCTCACCCCCTGAGGTCGCTCTCTTTAGTTTTCCCGGCGGGGACTTGGCGACCGTCTCTGCGCCATCCAGGAGGAGCTTTGGGGCTGTGGCGAAGGTCGGCGTGGTGATGGAGACCGAGACTGCCGCTGCGGAACTGTCGCCATGCGCTGCTGGGCTACGTAGTCCTCGATCTCCCGGGGTCGTTGACCTCGTGGTGGACGGGGCATGTCGATAGGAAACCCCCGCAGTCCAAGCTGTCGATACGGGCACTGGCGATACAGATGACCGGGTTCCCCGCACTGAAAGCAGAGACGCCGCCGATCTGGAGCACGCCACAGGTCCGTCTTCCGCTGGGGCGATCGTCGATTGTCGATGTAGTATGTGTCGGGGTGTGCGGAAAACAGCGAGCCTTGACTGGACGGAGGAAACTGCGCCGAAGAGGGCGCAGGACGTTGCAAGGCTTCAGCATACGTTGGACGACGGCACTCCGTGGGTAAAGCCGGCGGATCAACGTACGGGAACGAAGGTCGCAAAGCTTGAACCTCTTCGCGGACGAGGCTAGCGAGAGAGCCGGCTGTCGGCAGGGGAGCACCGAAAAGCGCCTGGAGCTCTTCGCGCACAACGGAGCGGATCAGGTCGCGGAGATCAGGGTTAGCCCCGAAGGCAGGAAGCGGCTCTGTAAGTGAAGCGGCGAGTACTGGCCTGTCGTAGGTGGTAGAACGCCGCAGGAGCATCTTCTCCATCGTGGCCGCTTCCGTGAGAAACTCAGCAACAGTCCCAGGTGGGCTGCGCACGAGGCCTGCAAATAGCTGTTCTTTGACGCCGCGCATGAGTTGGCGCACCTTTTTCTCTTCGGGCATGGCCGGGTCAGCTCGCCGGAAGAGCCGAGTCATATCCTCCACGTACATGGCTACAGACTCATTCGGCATTTGAATGCGAGACTGCAAAGCCCGTTCAGCCCGTTCTCGGCGATCCGTGCTGGTGTAGGTCTCCAGCAGGCGTCGGCGGAACTCATGCCATGATGTTAGCGCATCTTCTCGGTTCTCGTACCACGTACGTGCCCCATCCTCCAGGCTAAAGAAGACGTTTCGAAGCTTGGCTGCGTCGTCCCACTGGTTGAACGAGGCCACGCGTTCAAACTCGACCAGCCAGTCTTCGAGCTGACTGCCATGGAATGGTTTGGGCAGTCGCGGATTCTGCAAGGTATAGTAGGCTGCAGCTGGCATAACAGGTCGATGGGTGGGTGCTCTTGCAGACTCCAAAAGCCCGTGTTCGGGAGGTAGGCCTTGGTTTCTCCGGCTAGCACGGTGCACAGGGGTGTCCACCAGCGAAGGACTGGAGCCCAGGGTATGCGGAGGAGTATTAGACATATACAGGGATCTTACCCCGCACCTCCACCAAAATATGTAACGGAAAACAGGGCGACAGGTTGCTAACCAGCAGAATGCAGCAGCCAGCCAGCCAGCGCGAGACACTTCAACGTCTTCGAAGACACTTCAGCGCCACCTGAGAACACTGGGTGGCATTATTACAGTTGCAGTAACATGAAATAAATTGAAGCAATACACTGTAAACACAACAAAATACATAAAATCATGTGTAATGTCTCTTCGTCCGAGTCTGGGTATTACTGCTCGAGAATTTGAACTACTGGAAATATAAAGGCACAGCAGAAAGAAAAACCACAACCAATGCAGCAAAACGTGGAATGAAAGCATTCTCAACATATCACTGGGACTCCTGTGTAAAGAAGTCATATCTGGGGCAAATGTAAGAAAAGCTTTGCAGTTCATACAGATACAGGGGATCAAAAAATTCATCAAGGTGCTCCATGCTTTCAATTATCACACTGTGGCCAGAAAAGTCAACACAATAAGCATGAAAATGGTCATCAAAATACTTTGTCCTTAACACTGAAGCATAAACAAAATGTGCTGCATTACAGATTGCTATCAATGCTACCTGAGCAAACAGAGGGAGGTCATTTTCATGTATAACTAAGGGAATGACACAGCCGACGGAGAGTTTCCTTTCATCAACTGTGAGCGATGAAACTGTGTGTACATCCATGTCTACTAGGCTGAGCTCCTGTAGTCTATCCTTTAAGAGGCCAGGCAGGGAGTTGAAATCACACTTTCTCTTACCAACTGTAAGTACTGATTGACATGGTTCTGTTAAAGAATACATCAGATGCATTTGGTGGCGCTGGCTAAGTGTAGCACAGATGCTCTTGAAGTTTCCAGTCTTTTTCACAATCGATTTGAAAAATTGATGCTTAGCCTCAAAACGCATGCATGACAGTTTTATAAGTGGCCCATACAAGAGCAGCAGCCTAGGGTAATGAATAAGGTAATGCATTTTAGGAATCACATTCACGTCAGGCAAAACTTCCCTGAATGCACTGTAAAAATCCTCAATAAGGACTTGCAAGTATGCAGCTGCACTACGGCTGACCTGTGGTGCAGCAACAATATCTACAACAGTCCTCAGTGCAAGGTATACGCTGTATGCGGCATTTCCTTTTGACACACAATCACCAACCAGGAGTGAAAAGAAACGGAAAAAGCAGAGTTTTTCAGCAGCTGATCCTTTGAGTGCAGCGCTTCCAAACACTGCTTGACGAGAAATAGGAGGAAGCTTACTTCTTTTGTCAGCCCCTTTGAAGGGAAAACAGAGAAGCCTCTCATTCAACTCATCCAAACTCAGAACACGATCAGAGATGATGCGATGAATCACATGTTTAAGCACAAACGGGATGACGCCTTCATATAAATCATGCATAACATCGGGTGGCAGCCCTTGCGTGACATCAAAGGAGTTGATTGAGTTAAAGCAGCCTTCACCTGTAATGCCATACACACTTGACAAGCTTTCATCTGCCTGGGCCAGTTTAACATGTTGTGCATGTGTTACCTTGTTCCTTAGAACAAACTCTTCCTCATGCCATTTCTCATTAATACCTTGCTTGCTCGCCATGCAAAACCGGCAGATCAGCCCCGAAGAAAAGCACTGACGAAAACCACCAACCTGGTGGCTTGATAAATTATCACCACACACAAATAAAATTGAACCTTTAACAGTTTCTCCATTCAACTGTATACCAGTTGACTCCAGTAGGTGCAGGTCAGCTAGCAGTGGCTGAATTATATGATGGAGGCCATATTTAGCAACAAGAGAAGATTTGGCAAGTAGAACAAGGTACTTAGCATTTAATTTGGACAGGTACTTGGGCTGTATGTTCAGGATTGACATATACCCAGCCAGAAGTTTATGCTTCCCACGCTTGCTGCCCAGTGGGTTGCAAATTTCGAAGTCATCAAAATAAAGCTGGAGAACTAATGCTTTGTCATTCATAGACTTGAAGATCCGGTGGTTTTTATAAAACTCCCCATCAAAAGCATCCTGAAGAAGGCCACTGCTAGCTTTTCTTTTTTTAAAAAGGTCACAGACACTTGCAACAGTTTTCACCGTGTCAAGCACTGATACGTACTGGTATGTTTCTTTTTTTTCCTTATCTGAACATACCACTGTTTTCGGGGCAACAAAACTACATGAAGCTTTCCAATACTTTTCACGGCCTGCCCTGGTTGTAAACTTGGAAATTTCAGTCATGTCAGCTGTACCTAGCTCTGCTCTATAGTCTTGCACAAAATTCACAATGTCATTTGCTATTTCATTTACCACACTCAATGGCAACTGTCGGCCTTCTTGCCACTTTAGTAGCAAAGATGAAAGGTGCATAGCGCATTCCGTATTTGGATCAGATGAGCCAACACTTGCATGATTTGTTACATGAACATCCGCTGGCTCTGGAACATTGTTTCCACAGGATGTCTCATCATCTCTTGTGTCCTGTAGGTTATCGGACAGTGATGGTGGAGGACTTGCAACTGTTGTCTTCATAGAAGAGGCAAACAGATGTTGGTGGCACCGGGTAACGTGCGCCCGGAAGGACCTGTAGAGTCTGTAAGAATTTGTGCAGCCTTCCAAGCTGCAGTTCCAATTCCCTTCAGAGCCATGCCATGAGCTGAAGTGCCGAAAAAGAGTGGACAAAGATGGTGCCCTGTGGCAACACTTTCTGCAGCTGTATGTTCTTCTGCACTGCATCTGAAAGCCAAAAAATGCAAGTGTTTGGTATCTCTCATTTCAGCTGGTGCCGCAGCAAGAACACAGAAAATTTGCAATGGCAGTAAATTCAAAAATCCCACAAGGCTTTGGCAAGAATTATGTAATGCAAAATAAA
Source organism: Amblyomma mixtum (assembly GCF_055824585.1). Lineage (NCBI taxonomy): Eukaryota > Metazoa > Arthropoda > Arachnida > Ixodida > Ixodidae > Amblyomma > Amblyomma mixtum. The sequence continues at coordinate 419,727,208 of NC_143014.1, read as the reverse complement.
TAGTTGCGGTTACAGGTTTTCATGCATATTCTGCAGGAATGGGATTGAACTCAAAACAAATTTACACTGCGAGCATACAACAGTGCCAGAGGAAAAAGCCTTTGTCCTATGTAGGAGTTCGCAACAGAAAGGAAAGCTATTGAAGGAAGTAGACAGCAGACGCCAGCACACTGAATTCTACAAAACATGTTTGGATCATGTCAAGGCAGCCACAGCTGGCCATAGCCAAGCCAAGCTCAGCCTAACGGGGAGCCGAGCAGATGATGGCCGTATTAAGTAGCCATGTAATCTTGGTACATATTAATAAATAACTATTGTTTACATGGTACCAAAAGCGCAATCTTGCGAGATGAAGAAGGAAGCGTAAAAGTAAGCAGTGCAGAAGAAGAAATCAACGAAGACGAAAGTGGCAAATAAACGTGAACGAGGCCAACACTAATTTTGAAACCATGGTGGACAGTGGTCTGATGCCAATGAAACCAATCGACTTGCGATCGCTGTCACAAAATGCATGGGAAGACTCACTACACAGATACGAGTCATATGCCACAGCGGTACAACTCCACAAGAAGCTGCCAGAAGTGCAAATGGCAAATTTCATGGCTGTTATTGAACCGGATGTGCAAGTAGCATTCTGACTCTCTCTAAGCAAGGAAGAAAAACCTTGAAGTAGCCAAGCAAAGGTTCAAACCACAGTTCACTCCAAAGATAAGCCACACTACAAACACAAGTTCAACTAGATGGAGCAAAAGGAACTGCGCCCTTCATCGAGTTCCCGACAGCAGCCAGACTGCAGACAAAGAAATGCCAGTTCGGAGACCTGTCCGACGAGCTGCTCAGAGATGGCATCATTATCAGTATATCCAACGATGATGTGCGAGAGAGGCTGCTGAGCAATCCTACCATACACATTCAGAAACCCATCAGCCTATGCAGGGCAAGTGAGCAAGAATCGATGCAACTGAAACAAATCACTTGCAAGGATACCGGGGTGGTCAATGCAATCCAAGAATAAAAATGCGAGCTGAAGAATGACTCAAAGAGGACCACACCCAAATAAGTACTGACTACCAAGATATGCCAGCAAATTATGTGCAGGATACCACAAGCCTAGAGTATGCCAAACCTATTTGCAAGCAGTGTCACAAGTGCCAAAAGATAGAATGCTTAGCAACAGTTAGCCGAACAGGCAGAAGATAAGCGCAGTATCACATGCACTCCATTGATGACAAAGAAGACACCGAGCTGTGCATGTCGGAGGTAAAGACAAAAGAAAGCAAGACGAAATTAAGTTCAGCGATAGTGCCACAGTCACCATCAAGTTGGACACAGGCGTACAGTGCAATGTACGACCACTGAAAAAGTGCTACCAATGGGTGTTCACTTACATCCATCTACTGCCAGAAGAATTTGACATACAGCAACTGCAATATGCAAGTGATGGGTGAAGCCAAAGGAACCTGTGCAGTAATGGAATGAAGAGCTAAGCTAAAATTTTAGTTGTCAATATTGATGCCATACCAGTGCTACAACAGAACGCCTGCGAGTTATTCAATCTGCTGTAGAGAGTGTATACATAAAAGGCAAGACAAATCGAAATTTCCGAAGCCTTCCACTATGACGCCCCTTATAGCCTGAGTCGCGTTAGGACATTAAACCCACCATAAACCTAAACCTAAATGTAACATCTTCCAAGGCAACAGATGCGTCAGAAATTTTTAGTATGAAATGAACATAAAAGAAGGTAGCAAAAGATTAGTAAACGAACCCTCCCCCCCCCCCCCCAGAAGGATCCCTTAATGTCTGATTGATGAATTCAAGAAAGCTGATAAGCATGGAAGCATGGAACAGAAGGGAACAGAAGGGAATCATCGAAAAAAATCACAGAACCGGCTGCTAAGAGTCTGCATAGTTCAGATGAAATGAACAAAGTGCTGCTAAAGAGAAATTATCTGCTAAAGACACTGGCCAAAGAAGCCCTGAAAGGAACACCAGCACTGGCATACTATGTCAGAGGGCTATGATGCTTTCAGTTGATGCAGTTCTGCTGCAAGAAGGAAAGCCCATTACTTATGCATCAGCCTCAGTGACCGAGCCCTAGCAGAAGTGTCACCAAACTGAAAAAGAAGCACTGGCAATCTGGCATGGATGTAAGAAATTTTACCAGTATACAGTGCACTTAACCGAAGACTTTACACAGTTTTGAAAAATAAACTTTGAGTTAGAAGAGCGCTTTTTTCAGCATGGCATTGTCAGCGGTATGGTACATCAGCATGCAGCTAACACTTGCTAACTAGCAGGCTGGCTAATTAATATTGAATAATATTGAATTTATCTCACCGTAACTAATATCCATGTCAGTTTTCAGAACTTTGAAAATGCTCGGCGCTGTGGCCCAACAAATTCTGGCTACATCACGCCAAAATGCATGCGCTTTCAAGAAGCTTGCAAGCAAAGCAACCTCTCCAGTGCACATAACTCGTTGAAATAGCCAAAATTCATTGGGCCACAGCATCGACGGTGACCGCATTTTCGAAATTCTAAAAACTGATATGTTTATTACATACCATGGGTTATACGTATAGCCTCTCAATGATTAAGGAGCCTAACTAACAGTAATAGTTAAAACTTTACTGAATATTAGCTAACCAGCCTGCTAGCACGTTTTAGCTGCATTCTGATGTACTGCACTGCTGACAATGCTATGTAAAAAAAAGTTCTGTTCTATCTAAAAACCTATTTTTAAAAATTCTGTAAAGTCTTGGAAACATCCTGTATATATGGCAGACCACTGACCATAAGACTGACGTCAAACAGATTGAAAGCACTGCCAAACAACAAAACACTAAGCAAGGCAAAGGCTAGACATGCAGCAGTATGCACCTACAATCGTTTATAAGAGAGGTCAAAAGATTACAACAGCAAAGGAACAACCGAAGAGTGCACGAAGAACCCCCAGGTCATGGAAATTGTCCCAGTGGCACCAAATGCATGGGAGGTTTTCAAGAAAGAGGTTGAAATGGACAAAGGCTTATGAGAGGTCATAAGAATGATCGCAAACGGGTGGCCAAAAAATTCCAAAGGCCCTGATGAAACCAGCAAAGCTGTATTGGTCACTCAGGGGCGAGCTTGCAGTTACAAAGGCGTGTTTCCGGTCAGTGATTCCGAAGTCCTGGAGGAACAGAGTCCTTAAACAAATACATACAGGACATATTGGCATAAACAGTTGCCTCAAGAAAGCCAGGGAAACTATATATACTGACCTGGTATGACAGTTGATATAAAGAACTGTGTGGAAAGGTGCCCAGCATGCCAAGAAACTAACAAGAAGCCACCATGTGAGCCCGTGCACATGAAGGAAATACCAAGCTTTCCTTGGGAAAGAGTTGCATCAGACTTCTTTCGCTTCGAAGGCAAACCCATTGCGTTCTCATAACAGCTACACTGGTTGTCCAGGCTTTAAGAGTCCTCATGGTGAATCATTGTAAGAAGTCGTCAGTGTCATAATGGTTGGCCACTCATGGAGTTCCCAAGATACTAGAAACCGACGATGGGGTATTGTTGTTAATGTTTAAGTGGTTTGTTTAATAAAATAAAAACGGAAGTAAAAAAATTGCTAGCTGTGGCATCTGCCATCGACACCTGAAGCACTGAGCTGCAGCTAGCTTGAGTAAAAGGACAGGCAGAAAAGAATGAAGGGGAAAGAGTGGAGCGATAAGGGAGAAAGGATAGGAGGGGCCATGTTACGCAGCAGAAGAGTTCAAGAAGTGCAGCAACAACTGAGGTGAGGATTTAAACATGTACAACTTCAAGCCTGAGATACGTCCAATCAAATGGCTTCGCAAAACGAGCTTCAAACAGCAACGGTAATACTGTGAAAATGCACTGAAGTACACAGTCGCCCACTGTTAAGCGCGCACGCTGCGTTGCGTTGGTGAAAACAGCTCCGTCTATAGTTCGACGCACTGCAGCGGCCAACGCAACCGGCGGCTGCCAGCGTGCCCCGACGGGCCCGGCGCAGATTTGGCTCACGACTGCTACGGATTGCTGTCGCCAACGTGACGTAGTGCGCGCGCGCGTCGGACTATAAACGCGCCTTTAGTACGAACACGGCGCGGTGCAGACGTACAGGGACCTCGAAGCGGTGCTTCGTGTCGTCTGCCACAGCGCAGGAGCGCATCGTCACAGTAATAAGCAAGCGCGGCGTGCTCACGCGCAGTAACAGACGACACGAAGCAAGGCAGCCATAGCTGGCCAAAGCCAAGCCCAGCTTGACGAAGAGCCAAGCAGACTACGGCCTTATAAAGTTACGTACGCAGCCATGTAACTTCAATATCTATCAATAAAATAACTGTTGCTTACGGAGGAGCTGGCACTGCAGCGCGGCTGATAGTGGGGACTGTGAAGTACGTTTCTGTAATCCTAAATCTCTTATCGCGAGTCGTTGAAACAGAGGGGTTTAGCATGCAGTTTAGCACGATGGCACTGCGGTTAAAAAAACTTACCTTGACTGCAGATGCGGCTGTAAATTATCGCAGAATAGCAGAACGACGAACCAGTGCGCGGATTCCTCGAAGACTTGCTGGGTGCGCGTTGCTGCAACGAGAGTCAGAAACCGAGCTCTTCGTGCTCGGACAGGCGGTACTCCCGGACGCTCACGGCGGGAATTTATACGTTGGCTGTTCTAAAGAGCGTAGGCACGCCCTGTTGTCAGTACGACGAAGCGTGTCTCTAATTTTAGAAACAGTTGCCACGCAAACAATAGCACAGCATATTTCGACAACAGCAGTAGTCTTTGAGACAGTTTTAGCCGGTTTCAACAGCATTTTGAAGCAAAGGCACGCAGGCGCACACGGAGCAAGCGCAATGGGGTGTGCAGGCAATTTTCAGAACAGCCACAGCGTGAGATCGGCCGGCGCCGGCTGCGCTTGCTGGTTGCATGTGCTGGAGCTATTGCATTAACTAACTTTTCATGGTGGGACTCATATTAACGACTTAACCTTGAACTATCATAGTAACCTAGTATAACATCTGATAGCCCCTTTTTAGCTCTAAAACGTAACTTTCAACTGCTCCTAAGCCATGCCAAATGTACAGTCGGGGACAAAAGTCTCCGGACCACGTGTTCCTCTAACGAAGCCGATAGCTCTGCTATTATTCGGCGGATGGAGACCGTACTTGTGGAGGTGAAAGTTAAATTTTTGTTCTTTCATCTCCACAAGTGTGGTCTCCAACCGCTGTCTGATAGTAGAGCTATAAGCTTCGTTTGAGGAACACGTGGTCCGGAGACTTTTGTCCCCGACTATACTTTAAAAAACATGCTGCAATCAAATCGGGTCAGTATTATACTTAACGCGACCGAACCTCTCACTGACACCATCCCTGAGTGGTCAAATCATAACACGTCATTTCATTTGATTCCGTTTTAGCGCCCAATAACATCACCAACCTATTTTCACGTAGACACGCTACTTTTTTTTGTGCTTTGTGTATTCATTTGTAGAGTTGTGACAGAGCTCTTGCCGGTTACGTCACGCTGAAAAGGTTAATATCATAGTAGTGAGATCCGGATGAAGAATACACAGATGCGCAAAACGTTCGGGTGTTCCGTGAAGCAACTCGAGAGCAGCAAGTTAAATTTTGTATACTTTTATATATTTTGGCCCCACATTACCATTCCTCTTTTCTTAAATTATGCCGAATGGCACACTGGTCACACGCAAAGAAAATGAACAAATGTACAGTCTTTGTCAAAAGTAACCAGGCTGCACGTTTTTCTTCTCAGTCGTATATTAAATGTATTATGACAGCCAGCCCTCAAGCTCTAAATCTGTATGGTAAGAAGAACCTGTGTTCTCAATTTCAAAGAACTTTCTGATCTTTAGGGAAGCCGTGAGGGCTCTGTTATGCGAATATGCGAAGCAAACCATGCAGCCTGGTTACTTTTGACAAAGGCTGTACGTGGGTGACCGTTCTCGTGTTGTAAAGTGCAAGTCGTCAGAAGGAAAAACATGTCTACAACGGCACAGCTGCCTGTTTCGCAGCTCTCAGAGCCGCTGCGATCAGGAAGGCAAATAATGACGATGAAATCCTACGAGTTTAATTGCCCATGCTTACATCCATTTTTAGCCAAATGTTATCGCTAAATATCGCGCATTCAGCCCGAAACACACCCAGAACGTGTTATAGACAAGCGTTTTGCCCTCTGCCACAGTGCGCCCTATAGCTTTGCCCCATTCCTCTCAGGCATGTGACAGCATGTGACAGGCATCGAGCTTTTGGTAATAAACATGTGAAAACACATATAGCTCAAACAACCTTGCGCATTTATTTTTTGCCAATGCAGAAAAAAAAACATTCAAAACAACCTCGCATGAGTGAAGAAATCGCGCGTCTCATATACGAGGTGTGAAGAGCGCTGAGTACATTTCATAGCACGTGCAATAAAACGTACCCTCTAGCTACCTTCCTTGCTTTGCCTGACTGATGTTGAAGCATCAGCAGAGCTTAGTAAAATGTCCTTTTGATTTCGACATCATTTCATATTGAAGAAAAGCAAGTGAATTCAAGCTCCGAGGCCATCGAGGGCGAACACTCTCCACTTGCCTTCGGAAATCGCACTGTTCTGACTCTACTGAAGGGCATAAAAGCATCTGAAGTCACTGTATAACGCACTGGAATGTTTCGACGTTCAAGATTGGAAGATATCCAAAATCGGTGCGTGCGTGCGTGCGTGCGTGTGTGTGTGTGTGTGTGCATGCGTGCGTGCGCGCGCGCGTTTTCGCCTACGCTTTGTCCTCAAAAAGCTGACCGTCTGTCGCTACCAGCGTAGGAGAGTTGGACTCAACTCTGGCACATATGAGAAACTCTGCAGTTTTGAGCAGAATAGAGCATAGTCCGGGTCGTTAACACTGCTGTCACGATCTTTCGCGCAAACACAGGCGGCAGTTCGAGGCGCGCGCTGGCGTACACTGCCGTAAATGTGCTGATTTACTTCAACGCTCAAGAGAACGGAACGTTCATTTCAAGCACCACTGTGAGCGAACTTCTAATGGAACTTATAACTCCCTTCCTTTTTGCAGAGTTTGCCTTCCTACGCAAAGAGATCAATCTATTCCTCAAAACAAAACAAACCGCTCAAGTTTGTTTTTTTTTTGCTGCCTTTATGCAATTCATGAGAATTCAATTCTTTTATTTCCTTTTTCAGAGGAGGAGACAGGACAAAAAGCCGTGACAACGGCTCGATGCGGGTCCTGCCAGCTCACATATTGGCATTCATATACAGATACGGCTATATGCCACAGCTTCACAGGTCAAAAAAAAAAAAGAAAACGAACAAGTATTTTCAACATTTTAAGCAGTTATTGGGGATACAGCAAGTATCCAAAATGAATGCGAGTGGACATGAATAAACAGTAGTAAATGAAAACAAATTATGTGGGAACGACTAAAGCATACTAGGTAAAGACGACAAAAACAACTTAATTAGAATTTGGATTACAAAAAGGACCAAACGGCTCTTGCTCCAACCGATTTAACAAAGAGGAGAACGTGTTAACTATTCCTTGCAGCAGTTTGCTCGTGGTGTGGGCACATTCCACATTTCACTATGACGGGTGCAGTGAGAAGATTCTTTTATTTCCAGCTTCGCGATTTCCGCTAATATGTTATCGCTGGATTTAGCAGTGCTGGAAGCATACACGCGTGCCATGACGTAAGTCGCACTGTTTACTTGCATAAAGCAGAGGTACAGTGTAGCAGAGGTATTTACAGAATGTCACGGGTTTTTCGCTGAGAAATACGTCATGGAAAGTTTAATGCTGATGTCACACGTACTCAGCAGTTTCAGTGCCACGGCCGCTAGCAGGCGTCGCGCTCTTCATGCATATATCACTGCCGGCACAGTGATGTTCTCCTGTTTTCCCTGTGAGCGGCGGTCAAAATAGTTCGTTTACAGCGCTCATAAAAGCAACGCTTTTGCCACCCGCACGCGGACCACAGAAACGGTAGAATGTCGCTCCAAAACGGTATAAAACGAGTTGCGTCACATCATGCCTGTACGATAAAGCAGGACACTGTGTAGTTACTTCAAAATAACGCGCAATATGTACCGTACACACTCGTGCAAGGGCCCATTTAAAAAATATATTTTGACTAGGTGCGGCTTTTAGTTTTCTATTCAATTTCCGACTCCAATGGAACCCTATACAGGGAGCCCCGACGGCCGGTATTACAAATTGATGAACACTTTATAAGGCCGACTTAATATAATTCTGGATGAATAAAAACATATGGACGCCTAATACATGACAGGGTTTAAACAGCGCCGATGCAATACTGCTGAGCGGCGAAGCATCCGTGTGTTAACAATAGAGAGGCGAAGTCGGCGTATCGCAGGCAGCTCTCATCCTCTAGGCGTCTGCTAAATTCCCATGGGGGACAAAGTCATGCACACAGAAAACGCAGTTGCTGTTTGCAAACTTTTTTTTTTCTCTTCAGATCAGCGGCTGGAATATTTTCTTGTTTGAAAAGGAAGGGGGGGGGGGGGCATATACACGAGTGTATGCGGTATAGTGTACTTTAATTAAGTGCCATGCAACCGCCTGCGATGGAGAGCGGGTTGTTCCAGCGATTACCGCACCTAGCAGCAAGAAGTGCTTGATACTGCGTGAGGCACGCGATTTCTCCGAAGTAATGCATGTATTTCTGTACAGCAAACGCTAAGAAAGTGAGAAAATTCCAACGATTTAAACTGGTCTGCTGACTGCAACGGCACGGCATTCCAGCGACTCAATTCCAGCCACTGACAACGTCGCACCTGTGCACGTATATACCAGCCACTGACAACTTCCTTTTAAACCCCAACTTTGACTCTGCTTTTGCCATGCTGTTTCGCTCAGCAACCCCAAGCCACCCTTCTTTTTTTTTCACTTCTACACTCTGCCTGCTATCCTTTATTTCCGCTGCCCCAGCTCAGGTGCTTCCAGCAGCGACGGCAGATGCCGGGGATAGCAGAAATTCTTTTACCGAACATCCTTTAAAGCAAGGATGTTCGGATTCGTGGAAAGCGTGAGAATGTGCAAAGATTCCAGTGGCTAAGGTTGGAGTTGTTGAATGCAACGTCATGTGATGGAGTCGCCGTACTGCACGTGGGGCGACAGCGTAAGGGCGAAAATTCCAGTGACCCCGGTTCGGGACGTTTGATGTAAGCAGCGCGGTGAAAGCTCAGTCGAGTGGTGGTTTAAAGGGAACTGAGGTCAGTTAAAGTGGCTGGTAACGTGAGAACGGGTGAAAATTCCAGTGAAACGGCTTGGGAGTAGTGGTGTTTTTTTTTTGTTTGCATTGAATATGAAAGGTAAAAGAATTTCTGCTATCCCCGGCATCTGCCGTCGCTGCTGGAAGCACCTGAGCTGGGGCAGCGGAAATAAAGGATAGCAGGCCGCGTGTAGAAGTGAAAAAAAAAAAGAAGGGTGGCTTGGGGTTGCTGAGCGAAACAGCATGGCAAAAGCAGAGTCAAAGTTGGGGTTTAAAAGGAAGTTGTCAGTGGCTGGTATATGCGTGCACAGGTGCGACGTTCATGGTAGTGCCTTTTAAAGTCTTCTGGGCAGTAGGGAACAATAGGGGACAAAATTTGCGCCCCCATCCCTCACGCCATTTGGGGGGGGCACTACACCTGCCCCTGCCCTCTCCTCTGTGCACTCCTGGTGACTGCTAGAGTGGGAAAGTACGAAAATTACAGCGCCACGGCTTGGGGTTGTTGAACGAAACGTCATGGTGAAAGGAGAAAGTCATGCCAAAGTGGTGGCGTCGCCATATTGTTCATGCACTCGTCCCGATGCGAGAGAAAGTGAGAAAACGCGAGACTCTGCACGGTGTTGTTGCAGCTGCATGAAGTACGGAAATGGTGGAAAGCCCTTACTGAACCTGTTCGCAACAGACCAATGAGAAGTGTTCTGACATCTGCCTGAACCCGATGGTAATTTAAGTTTGGTATAAAATGCCAAAGCGTGCGGCGTGTGCGCCTCACTCTTGCTACGTCTGGCGACCTGACTCAGTAAGCTTCACGCATTGCTTGGTACTACTAGGCCTGCACGTATTTTGAACACCATGGCAGCTAATGTAGTGTGTCTTGTCGCTCTGGAAAGTGGGGAACGGAAAAAGGTATCTCTGTCTGATGGCACTTACGAGGAACTGACGAATGCGCTGACCGTATTTACAGCGATCAACGACAGCACATTGGTAAGTGCACTTTCTTTGCTGCTCTACATCTTGAACTTGAGCGTATAGAGGTGAACAGACATGTCCACAGCACTCGAGTGTAGCGTGCCGCGGAGAAAATTAAGTGAAATATCGGCACTTAACGCCGCTGCTTTGTCAGGGGCAATGCGCTCGTGCCTGCAGGGTTTGTACGTTTGTTCGGTGGCATTTGAGTGTAAGTATTCTCTCTAGAACACAGGATCTGCTTAAAAAAAAGCGTTGTAGACAAGCGTGCTCACCTCTGTACAACGACATGTAACAAAGTAGCGCTTGTCCTGTCCTCCTCTCGTCCTTTGTAGTTACCGCGCTGTGCTTTCTGTGTAACAACTTCTTTTTTTTTGTGAGTTTGTGAACATCCATCTGCACCAAGTTTGTAGACAGCGATGCTGTTCACAAAAGAACAATATTCTCACTTTGTGATGCGCAGTCATTTTGCTCCAGAAATGATTAGCCTGAAGAGTGGAAAAACTATTGTTCATAGTGTGTGCCTTCAAGCCTAATAATTCCGCTATTCACCTCAATTTTGCCTAAATTCACCTCAAGTAACCTTAATTTTCCTAACTCTGATGAACTTCTGCAGTCTGTTGAGCGAAAAAGCGTGACTTTTGGGTCAAAGTGGAGGGCCGTCTTTTTTGATATATTGTGACAGTCAGTTATAATGCACAGTCGCGGACAGAGTCGCGGACTTTTCCGAGTTGAAACTGTTTTCTGTCGTGTCGCGCAACGAAAATAGAAATGTTTGGTGTCGTTATGTGTGAGGGCAAAAGTAAGGTATACTATACTTGCATATGCATACAACATCCATTACATTTTGCAAGGTTACGCGTCTGAAGACTGACCATACTGACCATTAATTAAGACTGACTTTGTCCATGTTTGTCTGTCCGCGAATGCACAATGTAACATAGCACAGCAACCTTTCCTTCTAAAAACGAATTTGGCGACTAAGATCAGGAGGTGTTGAGGGTGCAACTCTGCAGTCTATCAGCCCGATGGTTGGATCGTTCAGTGCTATAAAAATTTTTCGTCGGGACATTCTTGAAATGTAACAGGGGCCTTTGCAACAAGGCTCGGCTACTTCAAGTTGATAGGCAGAAGTCGTTTCTCATCAGCAGGTGCCATCACATTTACTAGCAAAACAAATGTCAACAAATGTGGTATCAGCCCTTTCATTGCGTGTGCATACGTCGGATCTTGCTTTCGCACTGAATGGCCTACCCTTCCCTGTTGAAAGCAACTGAACAATCATCGACAGTGTGGAAGACACTCTTCACTTTCCCGTTTTTTAGGCAGCTGAAAAGCAATACGAGTGCTGCGCCTTTCATTGAAAATCGGAGAAAAATTCTCTCGGCCAAACCGCTGGCTTGGTAGCGCTCGAATTTCGCACAAAGGTGGTATTTATGGTAACTTTTGCGTTATGCCACGTTTGGATGAAGTACTTCCATGAATCGGTAAGAATTAAAATTTCTACACTATGTGGCGATGGTGGCGATGCCGGACCAAAACATACTGTTTCGATCGGTGGAACGCCGGACGAATCCGACCAGTAGGGTGTGACCAGAGGTATGTAGGACGGACCTAGAGCTAGCATTCTTTTTCCTAGTATGTCGGGCGGATAGTTGCGCTCCTCTGAATTACCGCCTATTGGACGATAGGTATAATGGTTCAAGAACATATATGCTCACTGCCCGGAATAGGTCGACTGGTGATCGGTGCATCCGCATACTTCGAGAGCACCCTGCAATGAACTGCTTACATGTCTACTACACACATTACAAGCACCAAGACGGATCCTCCGGTTGCACGTGTACCGTTTGCCGCACGTCGCTTGGTTGCATCGTGCGAAATGCAAAATTACTCCTGGATATTTGCAAGCCAACATATATGGGCTCATGAGCTTTTCTGTCGTGTGCTGAAGTCCGCTTCGTGAACTTGAGGCGATTGATGTGGCGAGCCGGTTGCGGTGAGCCGGTTGCGGGGAGCCGATTGAGCGACAGCCAGATATACAGGGTGTCCCAGCTAACTTGGAACAAGGTTTATAAAAAAACAGCATTCTTCAGAATTGAAATCGCGCGCATGTTGTTAAGGTTTATCAAAAGTTACAGTACCATTTTTTTTCCTCCTTCTACTTGAATAATTAGTCGTGATAAATCTTTTTAAATAAAGCTTGAAACGTTCCGGCATCAATAGAAAAGTGGTGGAGCTCCACAAATACCGTCCAACCCAGGCACTTCCAACGAGATAGACTTAGCGTGGCCGTTTTTATTCGGGAAAAACAAAAGCCCGCGGTGTTTAAAAAATACCACGTGACAGCTCGCTCCGTGCGCCCGGATACGCCCCGATTACAGCGCTCTCACCCGTGCTTTGTAAGAAACATCACCCGCTTCGGGCCTTTCGTGCTGCCCAAGACAGGGCTTCGCGATGTGCTTGGTTCCAAGATAAGCGCCAGTGGGTACGGGCGGGAGTTGAAAGAAAGCGCGGCTCCCGTTTCTGCGGCAATAACTGTACACTCACGTTAGCAGAATGCAAGCGGAGGAACGATGACAATCTCATGAGTTTGAATTTGGGATCAAGATCCCAACAAGTAAAGACGCATATAACAAGCCTGATAACGTCGTGTGAATTACGCTGAAAAACAGGAGCCGCACTTTCTTTCCATTGCCGCCCGTACCCACTGGTGCTTATCTTGGAACCAAGCACATCGCGAAGCCCTGTCTTGGGCAGCACGAAAGACCCGAAGCGGGTGATGTTTCTTACATTGCACGGATGAGAGCCCTGTAATCGCGGCGCATCCGGGCGCATGGAGCGCGCTATCACGTGGTATTTTTAAAACTCCGCGGGCTTTCGTTTTTCCCGAATAAAAACAGCCACGCTAAGTCTATCTCGTTGGAAGTGCGTGGGTTTGTCTATATTTGTGGAGCTCCACAACTTTCCTATTGACGCCTGAACGTTTCAAGCTATATTTAAAAAGTAAATTTATTTATCTCGACTAATTGTTCAAATAGGAGGAGCGAAAAAATGGTACTGTAACTTTAGATAAACCTTAACAACATCCACGCGATTTCAGTTCTGAGAAGCGCTTAGTTCTTTTATAAATCTTGGTCCAAGTTAGCTGGGACACCCTGTATAAGAATGGGCGAACTTCTCTTTGCAGCTCCTCGAAAGTAGCGAATGTAGCGTGCGCCTTGCAATGCAGAAGCTTCGCACATAAGATCGCGTAACGAGCAGCATTGGCGCATATACAGGGTGTTTCACGTAACATGAACCAGGGATTTAAAAACAGTGGCTCACCGGAGCTGGGCGGAACGAACGACATATTGTTTCCCGCCGTGTGACGCTCCTCAGGGAATATTTTTTTTTAATTCTGCTTAATTAGCCGAAATTAATTATGCAAGTTTGGTATTATTCACTTTCGGGTCACGTAGTTTAGAGGGGGTTCAGAAAGAACCGATCCAGTTTTTTGCAGCAATGTATTTCCGAAGCGAATTATGATAAAAAAAGCTACGTGACTGCGCTCATGTGCTACCATATTCCAGCACTCCCAACCGTGTTTCGAACGAACGAAACGTGAGCGCTGACCATTCCCAAGTGAGCGGCCACCGCTCAGTTCGACAGGCTGCAAAATTATAAAAAAAAATGGTGGCTACCTTAAAATAGGCGACTCCACTGCTTTCCCTTCCTTTTTTGTTTTGCCTACGAGATGGTTCAGTAGAACTCCGTCTGAATTGGTTGTCGAAGGCTGCTTATCACTTATCGAAGATCACGGCACGCGCTTTCCGCGTTCAGGTAGAATGTGCTGATGCACTTTCAAGACAATGCCGAGAGCGGCGCCGGCCGCTCACTTCGAGACGGTGAGCGTGCACGCTTCGTTCACTCAGGACGCGCTTGGCAGCGCTACAGTACGGTAGCGCAAGAGTGCAATCACGTGGTTTTTTTTCATATTTCGCGGGCTTTCTTGAAATTCTGGAAAAATGAGCCACGTAGAAATATCGTACTACAAAAAACTGGATCAGTTGTTTAGTAACCCCCCCCCCCTGCAATACAACGAAACACAAGTGACCCTGTGGTGAATATTAAATTTTTTTGCATAATTAATCAATGGTAACAAATTAATTAAGCGCAATTTTAAAAAAATACTCCGAGGAGCGCCACAAGACGGGAAACAATATGCATTTAGTTTCAACCAGTTCTGATGTGTCACTTCTTTTTTAATCTGTGGTTCAGGTTACGCGAAACACCCTGTATACACTGGACGCGGCATTAGTCATGGACCTGGAGTCAGCCGTACCTTTAACGAGAATGAACGAGGTCCGGCGGACGTATTAGTCATTTCAGTAAATATATTTGCATCCCTTTTGTAACGGGCACTAGCGAGTGCTACCTTGCAAGTAAAGTGGTGAACTATTTATTTGTTTTGTACTTGGCCCTCCCCCTTTCCCCCTTTTTAAACTTAATCCTGTTCCGATTCCTTTTTTTTTCCAGTAAAGGCTGTTTTTTATGTTGTAAGCTATACTCCAGTCTTCTCTTGCTCGTCTTTACAGCTGATGTGGTAATTTTTTTTCACTACCCCTAGAAACCAAAACTTCTGGAACGCTATGTCCTCTCTGATATTTGTTTGTATAGTCTTATAGTCTACCATATTATGTTTAATGTTTTCTAACTGCTCCCGCATGCTTCACAAATAATATTGCCTTGTTCACACTTGCTTCTCTATTGCCTGGTTCTAAGGCGACCAGATCTAGCCTCAAATAGGTCTACCCTCTCAGATTTCATTTTTACCAACTCTGTGTTCACACACTGAATCTTTTGTTTCTACTTTTTGCCTCCACTTAGCAGTCTGTTTTTTTTTTTTGGTGCTCTCATAACTTCCTTTTCTCTGTTGTTACTTGTGTAGCATGTCGTATGCTTTCTAGTCCTTTTCCTCCATCACATGTCCGCATATTCTCAATATGATACCCCAGTTATGGATCCCTTTCATGGAAAATCAAGTTTGTAGTAACACGTGAAATGATAGTAATCTATGCGTAGAGTTGTAATAAATCCTGCACTAGAACCATGTATCTTGGTGAATGCAGTGCAAGGAGTGAAACGGAGGACATGGAGATATGAAATGAACATCAGTTATCTAGATAGCAGTTGACACTGTTATATGATTCAGGACCTCTGGTTCCCACTTTCCTCTGGTTCCTCTGGTTCTTCTGGGACCTCTGGTTCCCACAAAGTTTCACGCATTGCCTAGAGATGTATTTCACTCAAAATCACGGGACGCAGTCTCTTCACTGTTGGCTACCGATTCATTTATGCTCCCTGTCAAACTCAAGTGCCGAGCAAAAAAAAAGCATGTTACCTCGTTGTACCTCAACATTATGGGTGTTTTCACTGCAAAAGACATTCTGAAAATCAGACCGGCTGTTATTGATCACCTACAAAAATGGCTTAAAGGTATCGTCTATAAGAACGTCTTTTTTTTTGCTCGGGGCTTGAGTTTGACAGGGAGCATTAATGAATCTGTAGCCACGGACAGCACCTCATGATTTTGAGTTAAATACACCTCTAGGAGATGCATGAAACTTTGTTGGTAGAATGCGCAGTTATGAATTGTGAATGAAATGATACCAGTAGTCTCACAGGCAAGTGGGACAGAGGTCTTGCACCGTATAACAGTGTCAACTCCTGTGAAGATAACTGATGTTCGTTTCATGCCTATGCCCTTTCTTTTGTTTTTTTGCATAGCATTCCCCAAGATATACTGCTCTAGTGCAGAATGTGTTACATATCTCACGCATTACCATGACAAGAGTGCATAACTCAAGTAGCATTGCGAGAATATAGTTCTTGCATGAGCTTACCGCACACAGAGGTCGTAATTCATTGCATGATCAAACTGTTCTTTTTTTAGATCCAGATATATGATGCAGAATTGGAAGACTTCATCGACCTTGAGCCTGGTGAACCTATTAGCAATAAAGCTAAAATCAGGGTCACAAGGAAGGTGACACCTCCCATAGATGTGAGTACTGTACTACACTGGCATGAACAGTGCAAGGCTGTGAAGTAGCAACTGATATGAAGTGCATTATTTCATATAAAACAAAGTTAGAACAGTGGCTTTACTGTAGTGCACACACTGCATGGGCTATGTGACAGCTATAAAATAGGATGTGGAAACCCGAACAGGACCACTACAGTGCAGGCAAAGAACATAAAAATAATAGATGCCAGATAGAGGATACACCTGTGCTTGTTAGCACTTCGAGAGAGTAGTCATTGTGCCTTTGAAGTGAAAACCAACAGTGCTAGCCTTCAGACTCCCTCAAGTATGGGCACCAAAATTATGCGTACTTATTAGGTACAACAAGGCCATAAAAAAACGCACAAGCACTTTTAGCTGCAGTGTACAACAAACCTGATTCATGTTTCTAGGTAAAGGTTCTACTGAAGTACATATTCAAATAAAAAACCGATTGTTAAAGAACACCTTGTTGCAAAGTAGAAAAGTATGGCATATGTTTCCGGCATATGTTTCATTCCGGCCTCACTGTACAGGCGCGGACAAAAGTAAACGGAGCACGCAACTGTCTTCGAATATTTTCCACGCGTCACCTAACTGAAATTACCAGCAGTGGTACGCGCATGCTGGTAGAGGAGGTTGGTGGGCTTTCTTGTAGACAAACAACGCTTCTTCATTACCAATGGAGGAAGCGTGATTGCACTTCAAACGCAATAGCGTGCTCCGTTTACTTATGGCCGCGCCTGTACATTCCATGAGAAATCAATCACTGCAGCAATGAAACTGGAAGGCACTGTTTCAGCATATCATGTGTGCCTTTTTTCAATACAGAGTACACGTGACAGTGCATCCAGCAGCCCATTGCAGACCCTTTCTGCAGAGGTGGTTGATGCAAGGTGAGCATACATTTTCAAGAGCTGTGACTTATCCTGCTAGTGTGCCACCAAGATACAAGCATCATGGAATATTAGAAAGCCCACAAAATACCTCATACAAGGCTTATCACCTTGTCAGGCATGTGCTCTATGCAGGATGTTGTTTGTTAACACCTTTTCACACTTAGTTCATTAAAATGGGATGTGGAGGGCTTGAAAAGCTACAGACCAATCATCTTTACTGCCTACTGTCTACAAGGTATTCACAGAGGTGATCACAAATAAAACCTGAGCAACCATAGACCTCAATCAACCAAGCGATCATGCTGGCTTTTGTAAAGGCTATCCGAAAATATACTATATTCATACCATCAATCAGCTGATAAGAGAAATGCACAAATATAACCAGCCACTATACGTATCCTTGACAGATGATTAGGAAGCATTTGAGTGAGTAGAAATGTCAGCTGTCATGCTGGAATTGAGGTGTAGAAGAGGCGCATGTAAAGGTGATAGAAAATATCTGGTAGATGCACAGCCATCGCCCTTCTGCATAGAGAAAGTGATGAAATAATTGCTATTAGGAAAAGTGTTGGGCAGATAGACATGATCTGTACAGCAGTATTCACCGCTTGTGTACAGGAGGTATTCAGAGAACCATATTGGGAGGAGTTCAGGATACAAGTTAATGGAGAATACCTTATTAATACCCGATTTGCTAATGATATTGCTTCACTAAGTAAATTGGGTAATAAATTGCAAAGCACGATGAGGACCTGAACAGGCAAAGCAGGATGAGTGCTCCAAAAATTAACAGGAACAAACCTTTGATAGTCTCGGAAGGGCACAACAGTTCAAGATGGGCAGCAAAGCATCGCAAGTTGTGAGGGAATACGTCTACTTAGGACACATAGTAAAAGCTGACCCAGACCACAAGAGTGAAATAACTAGGAAAAGGTTGGGGTGGAGTGAATTTGACAGGAGGAGGAGGAAGATAAATTAAAAAAGGAAAGGCAGGCCATTCATATCTGAATGGAAGCTTACCGGTATCTCTCAAGAGGAAAGTATATAACATCTCTATCTTACCGATACTCACCTATAGGGCAGTAACAAGGAGAATTCTGAAAGGGGCTGGACTTAAACCAAGAACAATACAGCGAACTATGGGAAGGAAAATGATAGGTGTTATATTAAGAGAAAATAAGAGCACAATGTGCCAGGGAATAAAATGAGAGTTAATAATATCCTACTCAAAATCAAGAAAAGATGGGCATGGGTAGATCATGTAACGCGGAGGCAATATAGCCGATGGTCCCTTAAGGTAAGAGTGGATTCCAAGAGAAAGTAAGTGCAGCAGGGTCATCAGAGTCAGGTGGGAAGATGAGATTAGCAAGTTTCCAGGTGTAAGGTGGCCGCAGCTGGCACAGGACAAAGTTACCTGGCGGAATGTGGGAGAGGCCATTGTCCTACTTTTGGACGTAGTTAGGCTGATGGTGGTGGTAGTGGTAGTGGTGGCAGTGTTTTAGTATTCTGTGCATTTCTCCATAGCCTGATTGTAGTGTTCTCTTCACAGAGTGTCTAGTTCTCAGTAACAATGGTAAAACACCAATCAAAGAACTGTGTTGGGTCAGGCAAGGCAAAAAGATTTTTCCACTACTAGCTGTTCACCACGCATTTGCAAGAGGTATTCAGGGCGTCAGACTGGAAACAGCTAGAAATAAAGGTGATTGGAGAACCCATTAATGATCTCCAATTTGCTGATGGTACTGCCCAGCTAAGTAACTCTGGGGAAGAATTGCAATGCGAAATGGAGGACTTAAGCATGCAAAACATAGCGGTAATGCTCAACACTCTGGGAACAGAACAGTTTGTGATGTGCAGTGATATAGTGGAAGTGGTGAAAAAGCACATCTTACCAGAATAAGTAATGACTGGTGATCCAGGCCACAGGAATGAAATTGGAAAAGAAGTTACAAGGAGCAGTGCATTTAGAACCCCAGCCTGCCTGGCGCATTCCATTATTGCTTGTGAATGGAAACATAACATATTTCCAATCACTGTCTCATTGATCATTTCACTGCAGCACAAAGGTTTACTGGCAACCTGGTTCTCATTACACATGCTAATGTACCTTCTTTTGTGATACTAGCTCCGATTTCTATCACAGCTGTGATACTGCTTCACTTCACCTTGTATTGCTATATGCTGCATTTCAGGCATAGTTCAGCATAGCTGCTACCTATTGCTGGTGAAACATTGGTGCTGTGGGTTACAAGGCTCCTTAATCATGTGTAAAGAGCAAGCAGTCACTTCACCATCACCCTGTCTTTTGTAGAGCGCATTTTCTGTACAGCATTTGTAGAGCAGCCAATAACAGCAGCCGCAAAATATGTTGGTATCTAGGATATATAAAACAATCTTGTATTATTCTCAGTGACTGCAAGTACTGTCACCAGCAAGGGTGGCAAGACATGGAGCTGTTTTCGAAGGCTGTCTTGAGGACATCATTTAAAGGCTTGGGCAATGTTATGGAATGGTTCATTAGTATGTCATGCAGTGAATGTTGTGAAGTGTAAGAGCACTTGCTGCTGGGCTAGTTGGTTTTGGTTCATAGTTAAATCGTTTTAGGCACAAAAAACAGACAATACACATAGGTAGGTGACAGGTGACAATTGTGAATTGTGTGCCACATGTGTCAAACTTGATGTATATCAAAAATAACTGACTTGTATGTTTCCTTCACTGTGTTGCAGTGGCAGCATTGTGCACGACGTGAATGCCATACCATTTGAGGACAGATTCGATTACATGGGATTTACCTTGCCGTCCTTGGCACCATATGAGGATGTCCTCAAGCGGCAGACACCAATCAGTGGCCACGTCAGACGGTTTATCATTGATAAACTGTTTCAGGAATGTTTTAAGCTGGCATGGTATGTGGTGCTTCAAACTATTACTTAGCATTTCTTGCTGCTCTGCTAGCATTGTTGCAGTGTGATGTCTTTAAATACAGTCAGTAAAAATTGTGAACTACCATTTACTGCATGCAAATCACAGCAGTAATTATTGCTATAGCCTGTAGTACTATTATTTCCACTTAACATAGTGCAACATTTCACCTCTGTTCTAGGTACCCATCCCGCACACTGTACCGTGTTGCTGCCGAAAAGCTTCTTCAAAAATATCCGAATCTAGTTGATCGAGTTGGGAACGGAAGTGGTTTGGTGAGCACACATAGTTTTAGTTTTCTTTGATGAAATTTAACTGTACTGCAGCACTTGAAGAGAGTTTGGTTTCAATTATTTGGTGGCCCATATTAGTGTGTGATAATGAAGCTTGAGGCGAGCACTTTTTGAGGGCAGTATGAGCATGGGAAGCTTGAGCAGTAATGCCCACTTAACATGGATAGTTTCGATAGATGCTGAACCTTTTGCCAATACATTCGCTTGCTCCAAAAATGCTCAGGTCATGTACTGTACGTGTTGTACTTAAAAGTAACGTACAAGTGTCTTTTCCATGTGACACCACAATCAACCATGCACTCGTCAGAAAATAATTTGTGCAAATCGATAATAGTGCCATCAGTACAAATCCATAGAGGTAAGCTCTACCCACATTCAATTCTTTGGTGAACAAAACTGATTCATCTGTTTTTATCTGAATGCAATACACATTTGCAGAAGAGTAACTGCAGAGTGTCACATTTTGGTCCTGTACCTTCTTGCCAGTGCAATACAAAAAGCACTCATGAGCAAACCTTTGGTTATCATGTTTCCATAGGCACCTGATGATGGCACGGGTTGCATGCTTGCAAGTTTAGGGTGATACACGTTCGTTGAATCCCTACTTGTCTAAACACTTCTTTTTAGATCCTTTGTGTCCAATTTTTTTTACAGGAATCATGGGTGCTAGGCCTGCGAAACAAATTTAAAAATATGAGGAGGAAAACAGAGACGATCACAGAAGAGATGCTGGAAAAAAAAAGAAAGCACTCGGGCGCAGCTGCAAAAAGGGGGAGTGAAAAAGACACGGAGGCAGCGAACAAGAAATTATGCCGCCTCTTCGTGAGTTTTTGCTTCTGCTTGTTTCCTGTTAGAAATTTCCAGCTAATAGTATGTTACTATGTTTCGATTGTGTCGGTGCTGACTCTCAGGGCTGGGGGCAAAGTCCACTTTATTACACATGCGAGTAGGGTGGTCTTGGGGGATCCTGACCACTTTGCTAGCTTGGTAATAACTAAAAATGATAATACTCTGCTTTATGCAAGATGAACTACTCTTTTACCTGCTGTTTCTTGTAACCTTCAGACACTGAATTTCTTTATGCTCAGTGTGCTATGTTAACATTTGCATTATTATTTCACGCACCTTCACGAGGCAGTTCAGCCATTTAATATCAATGCACATCCTGGCCACTGTGGCTGTATTGTGGTGGAGGCGAAACGCAAAAATTTCCACATGCTTTGCAATGCCACTCCAATACCAGATGGTCTAAATTAGTCCAGAGCCCTTCACTACAGAGTCCCACATAGCCCATGAGTTGCTTCAGGATGAAACAACTCCGGGTGCCGAAATTTCCAGCCCTCTACTTCAGTCTAAAATGGCACATGTGCAGCTTTGAGGCATGCCGCAGTTCAGTATATAGCCACTCCGATTTACCATGTTTATTCCTGCCTATCAATGTATCCTGTGGTGCATCTGGACCTACAGTAGAAAGGTTTGCTTTGACAATGGGGCTACTAATAGCTAAACAGCAAATATTTTATGATGTTCATTTAAAGACTGCATGGTAATAATAAAATACTGATGGTACTGAAGAGTGGCCATCTAAAAAATGGGGATCCTATAAAAGTGCTGTAGCGGCTAAGGTGTTCCGCTGGATCTATTTCTTGGCGCACTAAGGTTTCTGTGCATGTTAGAACCCTAGGCAGTTCAAATTAATCAAGAATCTTGTTGTACGGTGTGCCTTTTTTTCTTTCCCACCATAGTACAGGTATGTGCCTGAAAGCCACTCCCTTTACTTCGGCTTTTAAAAGCTGGTACAACTCAGCAAATGGTTGGTTGGTAGGCTGGTTGGTTGATGGGGTTTAACGTCCCAAAGCAACTCTGGCTATGACGGACGCCGTAGTGAAGGGCTCCAGAAATTTCGACCACCTCGGGTTCTTTAACGTGCACTGGCATCGCACAGTGCAGTGCACATTAAAGAATCCCAGGTGGTCAAAATTTCCAGAGCCCTTCCTGCCATCTAATTATTATGAAAAATGTTCCTGTAAGTATTTATTGAAATGGAAAGTAGTAAGGAACTTTTGTTTGATGCATTTGCCTTTAGTTTAAGGAAAAGTTATTAGCGGGTAGTAAGGTGGGAAGAAGATGAATGCGATTTTGTGACATGAATTGAAAAAAAGCAATTCCAGATTGCCTTTAAAGGGCTTATACTGACCCCACTTTATTGGAGTAACTCATTCTTTTCATTACAGGACTGTAGCCACCTTTTTGTTTACGGAGAAACAATGGAGTCACTCGAAAGCCACAATGAGTGGCTTAGAGAAAACCTGGCTGCAGACAGCAGTGAACTGCGGCCACGCTTGCTGGCTACGGCTCAGAGGCGCCATCAGGAGCTCCGGACTATGAGCATATCAGATGCTTTGCTCCTCTTTCCTTTCCTGAGAACTCAAACATCGGTACGTTCAGCATTTTAATATTTTGTGCATTGTTTTAAATGTGCTCTTTTCTTTTTTAGCTCTTGATGGAGTTTGATATCCTATTCAAGAGAAGCATTGCTGATGCCATAAAGGGTGGTTTTTCATCGCTGCGCAAAATCCTCGTGGAACATGGTGATGAGCATGAAGCCGCAGCATTGGCCCAGCAAGGAGATGGTAACTACAATAACACAATTCCATTATTTTCGTTTACCACTTATATTGCACTTTTATTCTAAAAGACAAGATGACATGAAAGGTTGCATGTTAATCTTTTCAGAAGTGCCACCTTGGAAATGCATGGCAATGCAGGTTTCCATGCTGGCCAGTTACGGCAAAAGGCAATGTGTAGGGTTTATATCAGGTGTCCGAGCTAGCTTGCCAAGGTTTAAAATTACACCGGAGCATTATAGATGGAGGCAACTTCAACCTGTACTTTGTTCAATGAATAGTTAAATAAACTGATTGTGTTCTGGGCAAATTCCAGTGCCAAATTGTAGACCTGACAAAAAGCGTCTAATTCATCAGTTTTTATTTTCATGAGTGCTACTGCTGGTGGGAGCGTGATGAAAAACTGTAGCGGAACACTGTGGTCCCCCACAAAGATGCCTCGATAGCTGCACTGTCCGACAGCAAAAGCACTGTGTGCACTGTGAATCGCTAGTGGGCATCTGCGGTCTACAAACTTCCTCTGCTTTGATTACTGACCTTTTTCCCTTTAAGCCCAATCCTCTAAAAGTATCGCATGAACTGCTCCATCATTAAGTATGCACACAATTACCGGAATTACCTTATTAGTTTACAGTCAGTCTGTACCTTGGTCTTGAATTTGTCGCAGTGTGAGATGTTCTGCCAGGCATTTCTTTCGCGAAAATGATGCATGTTGCATTTGCACTTTGTTGGCTGGAAATTTCAACCTGCCGTCTGACAAGTTCTACATGACTGTTTCTGCAGAAAATGACCTGCTAGGGCTGCTCACTGTCACCATGACAAGGCTGAAGGAACCAATTGAGGCAGTCTTAACTGAAGTAAGTGTCTGATCTATTGGTTTAGTTTCATGCTAATAATAAAGATATATGGCAACACAATGCGATGTAAGAGTGATAGTGTAGTGGCAGCAGCGAGTTCACCGCCAACGTGCCACCTGTTCTGCGTCCACTGCAAACACCCTACTGGCCGTGGCTCTACAAAAGCAACCAGCAGTTGTCTCCGCCCTTTGTGTGTGCTCTGCAAACTAAGACTGACTAGCCAGCCTACCGTTATGGTGATTAGTAGTGCGCAGTGCCTTGCACTATGTGGCCATGACACTTTCTGTGCGGGAGCAATTGTTGCATTTTTCTGGCGTTAAATTTAGTAGCAGTGGATTTAAATATGTCACCAGGTTCAGTGCTAGTTTTGCTGCATTTCTGGAATAAGTGCCAAGAATGGAAGCTAAGCTAAGTAAGCTGTTCTCCCGGCTCTTGCATGACAGTTTTGACAACTTGACTAAACATGACTATTCCAGCCCTAGTGCAATCACCAAATCATGCTATCTACCTGCGTTCTTTTGTCCTCATTAGTGCACCTCTCAAGAATGTCGCTCTTCATATGTACTTGCTGCTTGGTTTCCATAAGCAGCTTTCACCCTGAGGCCTTTAGCGCAGCATAATTATTTGCTTGCAGCTAATGCTACAAGCAAAACTTTTAACTACGTCTATCTGAATGAAATAGCCTAATTTCTTGCTGTGAACATTGCTTCAAGCCTAAAGGTGTGTAATTGATTATGTCTGGTTTTTCTTCAATCTTCATTACAGAAGGAGCCTCCTTTGACTCCATGCCTCGTCAAGACTGACGGAACAATAAGCCTCTATGTTGATAAGCAACACCTTTTTGAGGTGTCATCCCTGCATGCAGCGATGGCATCTCTCTTCGCATCTTTTTGGGTATTCCACATAGAGTACCCCCGAAAGGCGCATAGAATGTTAACCTTTATGGAGCATTCCTTCCTGGACTTAAAGCACACAAAGCCGCGCATCAAGTCGCTGGACCTAATAAACTTGTATAAGGGTCATGGAGGTGGCTCTCCATAAATGTATAAAGAGTTTGCTGCAAATCCTAATGTTGTAAATAATGTTGTAAATAATGTTGCAAATAGTGTTGTGAATAGTGTTGTGAATAGCATTGTAAATAGTATTGTAAATAGTATTGTAAATAGCGTTGTAAATAGCATTGTAAATAGTGTTGTAAATAGCATTGTAAATAGCATTGTAAATAGTGTTGTAAATAGCATTGTAAATAGTATTGTAAGCAGTTCTGTAAGTAATTAAAGATTATTTCAGCTCAGTGCCTGCAATTTGATTTAAGCATTCACTCGAGTTCTGTGCCCCCTCAAGGAGTGAAATATACTCATGTTGCATCATGAATGCAACTTTATAACAGGAAATTTACTCCAAAGAAACCTTGCAGAAACTCCTTCAAAGGAGCGGAAACACTCCTGAAAAGCTCTCTAAAAGGAGCATTTATTACTGCTATTTGGTGCCATTTTAACCCCTGTCCTGAGAGAAGTAAAAATGTACTCCTCTGAACACCAAACATACCTCTCCATATGTGAGAATACAGCTGGTACTAAAAGGAGGATTAATACTCCTTTATGATCTCAACATTTACTCCAAAAGAACACCTGTCCTAAGAGGATTAAAATTTCTACTCCTCTGAACACCACAGATACCTCTCTGCATGTGAGAGTAAAGCAGGTACTGAAAGGAGTAAATGATCACAACATTTACTCCCAAAAGAACCCCCCTCCTAAGAGGAGGAAAAATTTTACTCCTTTGAACACCAAAGATACCTCTCCTTACGTAAGAGTAAAGCAGGTACTGAAAGGAGTAAATGATCACAACATTTACTCCCAAAAGAACCCCCCTCCTAAGAGGAGGAAAAATTTTACTCCTTTGAACACCAAAGATACCTCTCCTTACGTAAGAGTAAAGCAGGTACTGAAAGGAGTAAATGATCACAACATTTACTCCCAAAAGAACCCCCCTCCTGAGAGGAGGAAAAATTTTACTCCTCAGTGAACACCAAAAATACTTCTCCGTACGTAGGAGTATCGCAAATACTCCTTTTTTGAGGTGTAACTGAAACTCCTTTTCGGGAGTGCGCTACGCGATGGGCCATTTACTCCTTTCTGGGTGTTTTTCCGTTTGCAGTGTGGTGTCACTGCCCAATAATTAAAGTGCTAAAGACGTCTACATTCCCCCAAAACTCATCGCACACCCCCAACCGCATGGAAGGGCAGTGGTTAGCAGTGTCTTCGCAGCGACTAATTCTTAGCTAACTTCGGTTTCAGCATAATAAAAAACTAATTGCAGAAGCTCCTAAATTTGGTGCGAGTGTGATACTCCTATCACACCGCCAAACTCTCCTTTTTTAACGAGTGACACTCGCGTTTGGAGTGATTCGCGGGGCGTCATACGATAAACTGCACTGATAATGGCTGCGAAAGTAATAGCCTCGTAGTGAGTTCGGTGAACTCACTTCACCCAGCTGAAACACTCTTCACACTGTACACAAGAAAATTCAGCTTTCCTGGGCGGGTAAAATACCTAGACTGTTCCGGATCTTACTTTTGAGGAATTGCTCGAAGTGCCGGCGTCGTCTAGCCATACCAGATATGTGCACTCACCATCTGTACACGCACCTGCCGGCAGAACGTTGTTAGCACTGCACTTATTTCTCTTAATTCTCCACTCAAGTTCGCCAGTGAACCAAACCATGTCTGCTTTCTTAGATTAGGTCAGCGCGTGTGCTCAGAAAATGCTTGCAGGGCACCTATCCATCGTCCTGGCGTTCGCTCTCCAAAGAAGAGCCGGTCCTGGAATACAGGCACAGCGGCTCCGCCTCTGAAATGTAGACGAGGAGGGAAAGCCCGTTCGTAGTACGTTGCTGGAAAAGCTTCGTTCCGAATGGCACTTTTCTTCCCAGTATAGCACCCTGTCGCTTCCGTGACTCTTGATGAGGCGAAACGCTCTCGCTGGAAGCGTCACTAAATTTACCTCAAACCCGTATAACTATACCACTTCTGCGGCGACTGGCATTGGCGACACGCACGCACGCACGCACGCACGCACACACGCACGCGCACACGCATGCACGCACGCACACAAAAAACGCACGCGCACGCACGCACGCGCGCGCGCACACACGCACACACACGCCCACACACGCGCGCGCGCACACACACACACACACGCGCGCACACGCGCACACACACACACACACACACACGCACTGTCACAGAATTCGGCGCAATTTTGGAAACAAAGCAACAAAAACAGCGCCGCGCGGACGCGCCTCGACGGCGCGAGCCGAACGGGGAAGAAGGAAACCCCTGCTGAGCGTTGTGTGCGTGGCTCCATCACCCCTCTACCACAGCTCACCGACACGGCGTCCGCGGAGGGAATGAGTCATCCATGCTGATTTCTCTCGAACGTACGAGTCGCTTCTACTACTAACCGGGGGGAAAGGGGGTAGCCTTGCGTGCGCTAATACATGTTTCGTGTTTTGCACTCGCCGGTCGGCGACGGCGCCATGCCAACTCTGACGCGTAGAACAAACAGACGCGGAAGCGAGCCTATAAAAGAAGGACGTTGACCGCTATCAGATTAGTCCGGACCGCCGTTTAAGCTTCGGAGAAGCGCGCCCGTTCGACTCCCGGGGAAAACAACACTCGGCCAGCCACGAACCAACGAGGCAACGTGCGCCAGTCTGCAGGACGGCATCGTCGTGGACCTCTGGTCGTCGGACTGTTGCAGTGCCCAGTGAACAACTTGTGTTTTGCGTGTTTGTCTCTCTCTCGTGTTAGTGCACTTTAGGTGCAATATTTTCTTTGAGTATTGTATTCTCTCTCGAGTTTAACTTTGAATGCGTTGCATTGATTGGTTAATCACTTTGTATGTGTTTGTACTAGTGATTGTGAAATCCTCTGTATCGCCTCATTGCTGTATAAACTTTGTTTTGTTTGTGAACCTTTGGCTCCGACCCATTCTCTGGCTTGCGACCGGCGAAAGCTGGGCACCAAACGACCAAAAACCTCTTGTCACTTGGTACCTGGTCTCCACTGAGCTTGCCACGCTGAGTCGAGGGCATCTCCTTCGAGTCCGAGACCGCTACCCCCACACGCTCTAAGGGTGTCTGGGAACTTCACGCTTAAAAGTGCGGGAAGTTGGGTGACACACACACGCGCGCGCACGCACACTCATGCGCACGTGCACACACATGAACACACGTGCGCACACACGCACACGCACGCGAGGGCACACACACACACGTGCACACGCCACACAACGCACACACGCACACACATGCACACACACACGCACGCGCACACACACACGCATAACTTAAAAACTGCTAGTGGAGGCTACAGAAAAGAACCTGTTTACATCCCCAAAGTCCATGCTTTTGAGACATTCCATGCCAGTCATGCATAGGCAATAAATTCCAAATCTGAGAACTTTTCTTCTCGAATCAAAGGTGCTCCCAAGGAGTTCCTTGCCAGAACCTTACAGTTTGCCGTACACCAGAAGTTATGTCCGCTTGCCTTTCCTTTTCAGCGGGCCAACCGCAACAGCTCCGAGTTCGTCCGCGGCAGGTTTTTGTTGATAAACAGAAAAGAAATTTCTCGGGCACAGCAAGAGCCGAGAGACCTTTCCGAGAGCTGAACCACTTCTGTTTCTTCGAGACGTTCTTTGCTTGTATAACAACAGGTTTATGGTGGTTTAACGTCCCACCGCGATTCTGGCTACGAGAGACGCCGTAGTGAACGGCTCCGGGAATTTGGACCATCTGGTTCTCTAGGGTGCACTGACGTCGCGCAGTACACGGGCCGATAGAATTTCGCCTCCATCGGAATTCGACTACCGCAGCCGGGATCAAACGCGTTTCTTTCGGGTCAGCAGCCGAGTGTCATAACCACTGAGCAACCGCGGCGGCCTGCTGGTAGAAGAATAGGCGGGCTAATGTTAGGCTAGTGTTGGGCAAAAAATTCAGGGGGCACTTCGACTGTCTAAAGTGGGTAGAGGCGGAAGCGTTTTCCGCACCACCTTCGCTGTTTCTGTGGCACTGGTGGCGTCACATATATTTGAGTACGAATTACTAAGTGATGGCAAATCACTAATTAATTGTTAATTACTGATTAATGCCTGAATACTAATTAACTGCTAATTAATGACGCTTAAGCTGCGCCTTTAGGAGTGGGACGCGACAGCGCGTTGTAGCGCTGCCAGGGAGTCCACGGAACGCCACCACCCGTTCGGCGCGATGCCTTGCCCTTTGAACGCAACGCTTTTTGAGGAAAGGAAATGGCGCAGTAATTCTCTGTCATCTCGGTGGACACCTGAACCGCACCGTAGAGAAAGGGAGGTGCGAGTGAAAGAAGATAAAGAGGAGCCGTAATGAAGAAAATGAAAATTGTATTTGAGGAAATGAAATTACGCAGTAACTGTCTCACATATCTCGGGGGCATTTTTTTTACCTAAAGTGTGGTCACTGATGTGTGGTTAAGATGTTAAGCTTCGCCCCTAAGAGTGGAACGCGACAGCGTCTTGCAACGCTGCCAAGGAGTCCATAGAACGCCATCGCCCATTCGGTTGTACGCCTCACTCGTCGGTAAATTGGTTTTTGAGGAAAGGAAATGTATCTGTCTCTCATATCTCGGTGGACACCTAAACCTCGCCGGAAGGGAAGGAAGGAGGATGGCACTATGTGAAGACACCGTATTCACTAGACGCGCCTTTGTTCATTCCAAACCATCGAGCTGGCATGGCGGAGTGGATAGCGTGCTCGTCTCTCACGCCGCAGACCGGGGTTCGATTCCTGAGCTCGACCAATTTCTTAATCGCTTTTATTTATTTATATGGCCTGACTAGTAAAGCTAATTAGGCTAATTGGGTAATTAAGCAATGAACTAAGCTCAGTCCCACTTACTTGGAGCATCACTATACGATCCCTTCAATTGGTTGTATGGTTACTAGCCAAAGTGCAATTGGCCCCGTTTGAAATTCGCGCACTGTGACGTCACGACCGTTTCCACCAATTGAAAAGCGTGACATTTTCTGTCGACAACTGCTGCTTACAACGATGAGACATTAAAGGCTTCCGCCTTAATAAACGCCGTAACCGCTAAGCCATCCTTACAATATTCATTCTAAGGCATTTATTTTATTTTGAATACGCACTCATGTCTCGTCACGATGTGTTGTTCAAAACCATTTTCTGCGCTCGAAGTTTCGAGGCTCGAGACATCTAAGAGATGCACCATGCATGATAAGAATACAGGACAGCGGCAGCGTTCGATTAGGAGGAGATTTATTACTAATGATTAATACTGATATTGTTAATTGCTATAGACAGAAAAAGGCCCACATTCAAACACAAATAATAGTGACCGGGCGCCATCACATGTTGTCGTCGGAGCAGTTCGCAGCTGCGGCTGGCACCGCCAGACCTAAAAACAGTCCACGTGCGCACTCGGCGTCTTCCCTGAAGTGGTCAGCGTCCAGCGGCCAGCGTCCCCCGACGACCAAAAAGCGCGGAGGTGCGCCGCGCTCTCCTCGTTCCCTGCGTCCGCCGATGAAGACCCGGGCGCGCATCAAATGACTGCTGAAGCAAGCGAAGAAATGGTCACCGTAAGAAAATCCCATTCTGCAGTGCAGACCTCGCCAGGCTAGTTTAGAAAGTTCGATAAATTCGGATTAGAGAGGGGAAATTCATAGCGTCTCCTTGATTGCAACTAGCGCACCTGTGTGGCCGCACACTTCTCCAATGCCTACGGTCGTACGCTGCTTTCGATGCTGCGAGAAAACCACGTCGAGAACTCAAGATTAACATATAGAGCCTGGTACAGTAGAGATCGAGAAACTCGCCGGGGGTAAAAATCGGAGCGGATCCTAAAGATCCCCTTTAAGGGTATTGCGTAATGGGGTAATTCCCATATATGCCGAAGGTCACTGTCTACATTGCATTTATAGACCACTGGAAGTCCCCCTACCCCTCCTGGCGCAGTAGAGCAGCGTTTAAGCGACGCACCACTGCTCTGCGATGGCAGGCGCTCCCAGCGGTGGGCCTTGTGCTGTCCAGGTTGATCTTGCCGATCGACAAATCAATAATTTATCTGCCACCTGCCACGATGGGCAGTTTGCTGACTATCAGGTGGGTAGGCTGTGATCACGCCGCAAGATTACGGGACATTGGTGGCCCACCTGCCTCCAAGGTTGCACTCTGGGGACAACCTGATAGAGCCATGCATGCTCCTGATTTTTCGCTCACAACGCCGGCACCGACCACACCGATATCAAATTTTCTGGAGAACGAGGCCTTTAACGGTATCGCGTTAGAAATAAAAGCCAATGGATGTCGCATACGAATTGAAACATTGAAAAATTCTGCTAGCAGTTCACACAGGGTACAAATCATCCTTGGTGCTGGTGCAAATTACAGAAATCTACGTGTGCCATTCGGCCACGAGATACAGTCATCAGAAAGTTGAAGTCCTCCTGGCTAGAAAATATTTTTTACTTAACATTCAAAAGAGACCCATGCGTGAACTAGAAAACCGCAGTTGCTTCCCGTGCCGAATGAAGCCAAGCGACGGCTGAAAATCCTTCCGGAGAAATTGCCACCACCGCCGCACAGCCTTAAAATGAACAATCCGGACTCACTCCTCGCACAGCGTGCCGATTTCAATCCTTTCACACTGCCGCGCCCAAGCAATTCTTTCCTTTCGGACCAGCAGCGTAAGGTGGCGCGAGTGCTTGGCGGTACCAATCGGCTTGGGCACACACCTTGAAGCACACGACTACAATAATCCGGGTGGGAATCTTCGCTGTCAAGACGCTCTGGCGGAGTAATCACCAAGAATGGTGCGCCGGCCTTCGTGGGCGATTTTTGGTCCTCACAAAAGCTTTGTACTTTCCCGCCGCCGCAAGGATATTTAAGAAAGAGGCTTCGAAGGGCGGGGTCTGAAAATGTAAAGCGGAAGAAAGAATCTGGTGCTCTATGACTTTGCCGTGATGAGGCGCGGCGTGCTATTTGCCGCGGAAAAACTAGCCTTTCGATTGTCCTTCTACACCCATGTCTTAATATCACCTTCACTTTCGCAGCGCCTTCCTGTCAATTCAAATGAGAAATCTGCACTGTAACTTCGGCTGTGAGACGCATAATCGCGGTGGTGCGGCTCACTGCCAGACCATGCCGCATGGTAATTCTCCTACGGGCACTCCTGCTTGCACGAGTTCAAAAGCGTGCTAGAGGAGGACATCAGTGTTTAACGCGAGCAATACAGAAAAGTACCTCAAGATCTCAAGGCACCTCAGAGAGACGGTGCTGAGCCATATCAGTACTCGGCAGCGCTCACTCCACGAGCCACATGTAACCAAGGGACTAAAAAGATCCCAAGCCAATTTACTACATCGTATTCGAACAGGCTCTGCCCGTACCTCTCTGTGGGATATTTAAGACGGGCCTTGCACCGTCTTCGCTAAAGTAAGGTCTTTTGACGGGCTAGTTGGTGAATATTCATATTTGAAAGGCTGTGCGCTAAAAAGATTGGTTTGGTTTGGTTTATTCGGTTTTAACGTCCCAATGCGACTGAGGCTATGAGAGACGCCGTAGTAAGGGCTCCGGAAATTGCGACCACCGGGGGTTCTTTAGCGCGCACTGACATCGCACAGCACACGGGCCTCTAGAGTTTCGCCTTCAAGAAATTCAGCCGCCGCGGTTGGGATCGAACCCGCGTCTTTCGGGTCAGCAGCCGAGAGCCGTAACCACTGAGCCACCGCGGCGGGGCTAAAAAGACGTTCACAGGAAAAAGCATAAAGACGGCAGGAAAGAAGCGCATGTTCCCGCGCATTCCAATCTTCGCTATGTTCGACATGTGGTGTGTGTGGGGATGTAGAATATTATCTTATGCGCGGTCCAGTGTATAACGCGGAAAGGGGAGCGTTGTTCGCTTCCCTCATGAGGACACGAGCCCTTCACAGTTCCCTGACATTGCCTACCCGCGCGGACAATTAATGTAGGAAGGAGGCTTCACGCCCATTTAAAGTTCCCCCAGGACTCGGATTTGCACTACCGATGGTGATAGCAGGAGTTGACTATTGACTTTTGTGGATGATTGTGTGTATAGCGATATAGGTCAGCCAGGTATTAGGTGTGTGGCCGATTTGTGGACTTATTTGACATTTGAGAGTCGCTACGGTAGAGCAATTTTGGGCAGGATCCGCAAATCTAACTCTCCTGTAGCTTGCAACAGCATCAATATCGATCTTTGAAACAGAGTTCCACACTCCGCCCCCCCCCCCCCCCCCGCCATTTTCAACATTCACGCTGTAATGTTTGGAAGTAAACACGCTTGCAAACAAAATGCACAGCACGTGGTTCCAGACGGCCCTCACTAATGATTGGAAGAGTGGAAAAAGCAGGATGAGAAACAAAAGCACAAGCATGTGTAGACACCGTACAGCGTTGTTAACTGCCTCAGTGCAGCTCGTTATCTTCTGGTAAACAGGTTCAAGCCTACCATAAGGTACAGCACAACCGAGGCGAGAAGTGGGTTTTGATTTCCCAGCACTGCCTTCACGACGAACATTCATATTTATTATCGCCGAAGAATAAGAGGGCAAGAAGGATTGGAGACACAACTGCTAAATAGGAACTCTCTCAAACCGGCCAAACTCTATCGCCGTCGCAGTCTGGCGTAACCGAAACCTGTCATCTACATTTCATGGCCAGCGAGATTGAAATTCAGATGCGCGAGTGAGTGGGCCGCGTTCAGAGAGCGCCTGTTATAGGGAATCCTCCATACGGTTTCTCGGTTACCGCAGTTGCATACCAAAGAAAATGGTTCACGCCACGGGGCTCAACGATCACTACACTCGTGCAGTAGCTTACCACCATAACTGGCCTTCCCTGTTCCTGTCCGCAGCAGGCCCTCTTCAACAACGCGTAACATGCGCTGATCCTGGCGCGGGTCGATC
Source organism: Amblyomma mixtum (assembly GCF_055824585.1). Taxonomy (NCBI): domain Eukaryota; kingdom Metazoa; phylum Arthropoda; class Arachnida; order Ixodida; family Ixodidae; genus Amblyomma; species Amblyomma mixtum. Next base: position 419,693,353 of record NC_143014.1, on the reverse strand, counting down.
GCTGCTTGGAGGCTGCCCCTGCTGCTCGTACAGCATGCGCAGCCACATGCTCCACCGGTACAGCGCATGTGCACTCCGGGTCCAGACTCCGAGGATGACGGGCGTATTTCATGCCCTACGAAGGCGATGGAAAACAGCTGCCGCCACATTGGACGCCTCATGACAACGCTACAGTACCGTGGGCGTAAGAGCCGCTGCGAGCAGACCAGGTGCGGAGGGTCACAACGTAGTGGTCACGAACACAGTCTGTCGCAGGACATAGTCCTCTTCAAAAAAATTCTACTTTCAGCCCATGGTGTGCAAAGCCATTCCAAGAATGTGCTATTCACCTACATTCCCCCTGCTAGGCATGAACTGCTACTGCAGAAGACAAGTGTTTGCTTGTACCACCCGTTACACGGGCGCTCCACATTGTTTTCAGGTGCACATTTTCTGCTCAATCGTAATCTCTAACTCATATTTCTGTTACCTAAAGCTACGCTCGTCATTTTCGGGTAGTTTGGAATACAGGAGCGCTGGTAGAACCGCAACCGCTCTTATGAGCGAACAGAGTCGTGAATCAGAGTGTTAACTGGTTGCTGTCAGCTCTGCTTTTCGTAAAGCCTGGAGATTTAAGACAACCGCAGTAAAATCAGTATGAGGGTCTACAAAAAAATGTTTCCATTAGCCGCGCTGACTGGCCATTTCTAGCCATGTCCTTAACAGCTCACGACAACTCGTAAGTGCCGATCGCCTTTGCTATTCATCGTTTGAGGCTGACAGAGATGTGGTGAGAAACTATCGAACGGAACAGCTTTCAAGGTCATCTGTAGAATAAATTTCTTCTTCAGACGTGGGTATACGGCACCCAGGTAACAGTCGTGTCCCACCACACCCCCTTTTGTACCTCACGGGAGCGCTAAGATGCAAAAATTCAGCACCGATACTGGAAAAATCACAGTAATGCAGACGCAGTATCGCGCCTCCAAACCGACCGTTGGGAGGAATGACCGACTCGCTCACTCGGGACTTGAACATGGGAACGCGGAATTGTTGTCACCGCTTCTGAGTGTATGAACTAGAGCCCGCGCGCAAGTTGGACAACGACGCGGCCCACTTTTTACATGTGAATTTGTTAGTGTTTCAATGTTTATGTTATTCTTCAGAGGTTTCCAGCATGTGTTACAGTAAGCGGCATTGGCTCCTCACCTCTTCTTTTTGGGATTGAGTAAATCTTGTTTATGATTACTGAATCTTAGGAGGGATGTGTTAGCTTTGGTAGAGTGTTTTAGCTTCGTCGATATTAACATGCGTGAATGTCGGAAGAGCAGTGCTGCGCGGCGCGCTGAACGCGTTTAAGGCGTGCGATTCCTCCATTAGGGCAGTACGCCGCTCACCCGCTTGCAGTCGGACCGCGGTCGCCGCTCCAGTTGGAGCTATACTAGAAAGAGAGAACATGCATTACGCAATGCACATTATGAAATGCAATGAGAAAGCCCTAATGACGCTCTGGTCTAAGGGAAGCATTCGAATTGGAGGTCGGAGAGAGGCCATGGGAAGTATCCATGTCATGTATATTACATTTACTTGTGTATAGAGGGACGCGAAACGAGAGGGGTTTAACATTCATCGCAACATAGTGATTTCGGTCTCGGTTGGAACAAGGCAAGCGAACCGTGTCCTCGAGTAGCCATGAAAGGGGGTTCGTTCAGAGGGATTCTCTGCTATCAGCAACTTGTTGTTCAACATAGTCGTTCGTGTATATAAATCCTATACCCAGCCAGCGACAACCTGGTTCATCTCTTTCCTGCGATACATCGAGAGGCGCAGAACTGCTCGGAGAACAAAGAACCCATTTTCATTGGTATATTCCTTTTTTACCTACCACATTAACGCATGTCCCTGCCTTTTTGTCTTGCGAATTTCATTTCGCGTAACAGAAGAGAACGGTAATGTGTGGGCCCCTTGTTTGCGCTGAATGAAAACTTCGGGAGCCTGCCAGTTAATACGAGAAAAGTGCGCAACCAAATAAGACAGAGTGAGGCAGCATATCCCTAATCCAACAAAATTGCGATGTGCGCCTGGAAGTACTAGCCATAAATTTTTATGAAATTATAATCAGGCACACTCTTCTCCTTCGGTGAAATGAATAACCAAGTAGCCGTCGCAGGCACTGTCCCTAATGACACCCGCAGTACGTCTCGCTCTTTCTTTGCTGGTGGAAGCGCACTGCTTGTGGAAACAAGCAACGTCGGCCCAAAGGTGGCTCCTTTTTTAGTGCGAACCCAGAAGCTACCGTCGACCTACGCTTTCGTCAGGATAGAATTGAGACCACAATGTGAACCATTAAAACACTCTGGCTGAAGGCGCTTCTCGGTTGAATGCGCTTGACAAGGCCTGGCGTTTCCTCAACTCGCTTGGGTGTGGGTTAGGGCGCTGTGATCAACAAGGAAACGTCCAAGTAAGGATCCGCTTGAAGTTACCCGTACGAAAGCACTGCTGATGGCAGCCAGCAGGCAGTGGCAGATGTGTCTATGGACGTGCACGTGTGCAGTGGTGTGTGCCTGCTAGTTACTCGGATGCAGGCACGAAAGGCAGATCGATATCAGCTCAGCTGGGGCGATACTAGAGAGTCTTGCAGTAGGTTGTTGGGTTCGTTGGACACTTTTGATGTGGCTCATGAAATGGCGAACGCCACGTCCGTGCTACCGCCGCATTAGACGTTGTGTTAACGCAGTAAAAGATATATCTCACAATGGCATGCAATCTGCGCGGCTCAGGAAAATTCTGTGTCAAAGAACTTTTGCTGCCCACAACACCGCCATGAAGCCTCGTCGACAAACCATGGCATAGTGGCACCCGTTGACACGAATTGATAGCGGCAACCATATTCCGATGATAAAAGTGCTGGTGAGAATAGTATAAAAAGAAAAGAATTTGATGGTTCACGTTACAAACACACAATGCTACTACCTCTTCCATGGTAGGCCATTGTCTTCAAACACTGGCAGATCAGGATGCATGTGTTATGACGGCCCATCCAGGATGCGTTTTTCGGAGCTCGTGCCCCATGTAAAGCAGATTCGATGTATTTACTCTCGACTGAGTAAACGGTAGTTGGAGGCCTCTGTTCAAGTTGCTCTCGACAGCGCACATGCAATATATGGTTAACGCCTCGCATTTTCGGTTCAAAGTAGATTTTAGCCGACCCTTGCACACTTAAATTATTACCTAGAAGTTAGGTTAAACCCGGTTTTTACCCCAGAATTTCTTTTTGAGGGAACGTACGGTTCCCAGTGCACAAAACTGCAGACATCCTTGAAAAATATTTCCTGCGTACTAGAGAAGGGTGATCTCGGCAGGCTGGCGATGTTAAACCTCTTCCAGCACTGGTTAATCATCACGCGGCTAAACTTAAGACAAGTTCTGAAAACACATTTTTGAAGGGAGAAGCTAAAACGCGGTACTGAACAGTCCCCTTGTTGCCATCATAAAGAAGTGCCGCTCCACGCTACTTGCGGGTTTAAAATAGTCCCTGTGATGTTGAACGAATATTTCTGCAGTCTACAAAGACAGGCACGTCTTGTACGGACATGGAAGTGCTGCGTATGATACTAATACAATACGGGGGAGAATATTTTTTAACGGTTTCTTATTTCCACCTACAATTGCCATGTTGTTTTTGAAGCAATGGGCTCAAATAGAGGACTTCGTCCCACACATAAACGAGCGCTTAGAGAAAACTGTCTTTTTAACTTAAAAAAAACTACGAATCAGAGAGTGCGCCGGCTGAGTAAACTATATTACATCTCATTGTGAGCTTGAAAAATCGAACCCTGTTTTGTTACCCTTCCCCCAGTTACGGAAAAACAAACCTGAAAACGATGGGCCCAAAATATACGCCACATAAGTTCAGCTTTCCTGTGCATCACTTCCCGTTGTGAGACAAGTTCGGAGTATTGTAAGATAGTATAATGAACATAAAGGCAGCTCTCAACCTACTTATCACTACCTCTACTGCCGAGCTCTTTGCCAGAGGCCCTCTCAATCCTCCATGTTCTCTCCTCACTCTACGCCGTGACTTGCAACTTTCCCGGCATTTCCTTACTCGTCAGGGTCAGTGGTTATTGGCTCAGCCGTGATCATGCGGCCACGCAGCACCGTTCCCCTCTTTTCGACACCCACAGTCCGGTCTACGTGGATGCCTCTTTTGGGGCTCCTCATGTTTCCTGCGACTACGCCTAGGACCATCCCACCTACGCGCACCTGAAACGTACATCACCGGGCAGGCCGTACCTGCGCCCTCCGGATTCGTTGTCACTCAAAGCCCTCCAGGCAATTGCCTTCCTCTCCTCTCTCCCAGAGTTGACGGTATTTTCTGACTCTGATGCTACTGTCTGCTGCATGCCAAACCACACCCTAAACTCTTCACTCCAACACGAGGTCGAACGTTCCGTTTCTGCACTGCAGCCTTCCGCCGTTTTGCTCCTCTGGGCCCGTGAACATTCAGATACTGATATCAATGAGGTGACCCATTAGCTCGACCGCGACACTCTCTGCCAGGCACCGTTTATCCCCAGGCCCAAATCACGGGAGGAGGGAGGAAGACTCTCCTTGCGCCGCACAATAAAGGAGGTCTACCTCGAGCACCGCCTCGACTCACCGTGCCGGAGGTTCACCTTCTTCGGCACATTCGAATGAGAGAGAAAGAGAAAGGAATTTTAACGAGAAGAAAAGGAGGAGAGGTCGGCAGGTGGAAACATGGCCCTGGCCTGCTACTCCGCACCGGAGAAACGAAAGGGGAGGAAAGGGAAAGTGCGAATGAAGGCTCGTGATGGTATAATAGAATGATTTTCATGGGTGATCTCCACATACACACACACTGGCTGGCAGTCGCATCGCGGAGAGTAGACGAACCCGAAATTCGTGTCTTGAATACACACGCCGACACGTCATTAATATATACTGGAGTAAGGGCTCCATTAAAGCGCTAATGAGCATTCTCACGCATATCAGACCGTAACCCGTGTAAAGTGCGTAGGTATTGCGCAGACAGTCAGACGGGTATCCAGGCCTGTTTCATATAACTTGAGCGCGGCCTTCATCACACGCCACCAATCAGCACGTTTCTTCCTGGCACCTAGAAGAGCTACTTCACAGAGAGGGCGAGAGTCCAGTTGTCTCACGGTTGCTTCCAATGTTGTCCTCTCATCAGTGTAGCTCAAGCACTCGCTAAAATGGTGTCCAATGGTCTCTCGAGTGTGGCACTACACGCAATTTGTGTTAGTTTCAATTCCGAACTTGTTAAGGTAGTCTTTGGCGTAGGTGGAGTCATTACCCCTCCCACCTCTTTCCCTATCGCCATCGATCGAACTTTTCCTGTCCCTGCTGCCCCTCTACCCATGAGGACTTGGCCCATTCCCTTACAAAAATGGATATCAACTTTCTTTAGAATTTGTATTAACATTCTATTGACTCTAGTAACCTTGTAGTAACTTTTACATTTTATCAACAATTGTTCATACAACGTTGATAGAAGTTACTTCTTTGTATGTACTCCTGTCAATAGAAAGTTACTAGAAAATAATTTTTACATTCTATGTACTTTTGTCAATACAATGTTGGTAGACTGTTACTTCTTTGTATTTACTCCTGTCAACAGAAAGTTACTAGAAAAGCTGGGTGCAGTTTGACACGTTGAGAAAAGTAAATGAACAAACTGCATGGTGTTCGAGGTGATTAACGCTATCTTGTTCGCATAATCGTGACGACATCTTACATGATTGCATGGTGGAATCTGTTGCAGCTAGTCAACAATTTCACTATATCGAAAAGCGACCAACATTATTCGCAGCAAATGCGTTTGGAATGTAATCAGGATATGGGAAAACGTTTTAAAACAGAAGATATATTCCATTTTAATACTTTATGTTCTTTACGGACTGCTGTGAGCAGAAATACTCTAGAAAGTGACAAAACATTTTTGGTCATGCGAATAGATGCCTCAAATCATGTACTGTAGGCGAACACTTCAAAGCTATGAAAACAACCTTGAACACGAAACAAACATTACACTCACATTCCCTTAGCCAAGCATATTCTATTAACATTCGTTGATAGGAAGTTCATACAATTTCCTTACTGCTTTCTATGTACTGCTGTCAGTAGAAACATAGTATAGACACCAACAGAACGTTTTATAATGAGAATAAATGCCTAAATTAATTAAGTACTCTAGCCTAACATGTCAATGCAACTAAAGCAACCTTGAACACGAAACAAACATTTGCAGTCACATTTTCTTAGGGCATATTTTATCAACATTTGTTGATAGAAAGTTCATACAATTTTCTTACTGCTTATATACTGCTGTCAATAGAAATATACTACGAACCGAGAAAGCATTTTGGTGATGCGAATAAACAAATAAAAGCCAAAAATAATCAAGTACTGTAGCCGACAACTTCAAACCGGCAACTTAACTAACCTTGAAGACGAAATAAAAATTTGCAATCACATTCCCATAGCCGAGCACGCTGTGGATTTTTAGAAATTTCAGTTCAATTTTCTCAATACTAGATTTACTGCTTTCGCATTTTCGAGTGCGGGGAAAAGGGCAAAGTTCATAACAGAACATTTATCCCGAAATTCAGAAACGTGCCTTGAATTGAAGACATTTAGTGACAATTTTTGATTGTATAAAGTCTACGAAAAAAGTTACCAGCAAACGAAATAATTTTGGTACAAAGTGAATGAATTCATAGAATACTCAAGTATTATTGCCTTGCACTTCAAGGAAATTAAAAGAACTTTAAGAAAAAATAGGAGCTAGTGACATATTGTATTACATAAGCGCAATGATGACTTCGTTACAGCGAATCAGTTTCGCTGATGGCTCATTCTACACGAAAACAATGCTTTCTGCTGCGTATTCGTCCTTAAATTCTGTACTCAGGCAGTCATTAAACAGATTTAACGTTTCAGAACTAACAAAGAATTTCAGCAGAGCTGTACAACAACTCTGCCAATTCGAAACACGTTGGTGTTGATATTGTTGTAATTCTTGATAGGTCATATTTTAGCGTGCAGTTGAACAGTGATGTACGGTACGACGGTGCTAAAACACACTAGCATTAAGAGCGTTGCGCTCTGAGGTTTCAGAGGGATTATTGTTGCGAGCTACAAAAAAATTCAAGTTTAGCATTGCACCGATGTGTTTCCACACTCATTGAATGACACGTTCTCGCTAGCCCAAATGGCGCCCAAATTATATCACCAGCTTCCTGAACCTGCACCGCAAGCACACTTTCCCTGCACACTGCCCGCCATGCAAAAGTGCCCGGTACACTATGCCACTCCACGTGGGAGCGCCCAATTTAAACCCTCGCACTACCCTCCTCCTCGAGCGACCAGCAATGGCTGATCGCATGGGACTGAAAAACCCCGCGCGAAAAGGGCCGCACCGCTTCGCGCTCTGAGTAAATTCTGTGTAACGTGTGCAGGCTTACAGCTTCGAGAACTCAAGTTGCTTCGTTCCTCAGCGACTGTACATGCGAAATTTCAGGCAAGGCAATATTAAATTTTATTCATGTTTGGCGGCCGATACTATAAAGAGAAGTATAGAGAAACAAAACAGGTAACAGCGGCCCGCTGTACTCAACTGCGGTAACAAGGGCTTTGCATGAGGAAGGTGCACGGCAATTGGAGCACTATAAGCCCTCATTCTTGACTTGTTACATTTTTCGGTAGTACTGAGCCACAGAGGAGCTTCCAGTATGGAAAAAGCTAGGGTGAGAGCAGCCCCCACTTTGAGCACCGCTAAAACACAGGCGCAGTGCCTCTTCCGCATCTTCACTTGCATCTCCTTCAACGCAAACACGGTACGAAGCTGTGGCGAGGGAAAACGTGGTGAGAGCTGTATTTTCTATCTTCCCGTAATGCAATGACTAAGGAATCCTGGAATAAAGTGTTGGGTTTTAACGTAGTCATACGGAGTAGACGCGCGAAAGCATGTGTTCAGTCTTCGCCTTTTCTTACTGCCATCAGCGGACGTGAGGCCGAGCCGAGGACCGCATAAGGCAGAGGCAAAAAGCAATCAAGGAAGCACACAAAAAGACTACGGTAGCGCGACTGTCGGCGGGGCTCGCTCGAGCAAAGAGCGTGCACGGTGTCCAATGACGTGATATAAACACACACAAAACAGAGGCGATGCTGCAGCGCAGCCTTGAAAGTTTCGCGCGTCACGCTAGAGCGGCGTGCGAACGCTCGTGTTCCCTAGGTACACACACGTACAATAAATCGCATGAGCCAAGCTGTGTAGAGTACGCTAAGCCACACAATATGCGAAAATAAAAACCGAAACCAGCAGCGTTTGGCAACATCATCATCATTCCTTATTCTGCGACGCAGTTACGGGGAGCTGAGTTATAGCCTTAGAACTAGGCAGACAGTGCAGCCGTGCAGCGGCTGCGGCTTTCCTGGCCCCAGATGCGTCGCCTGTAGCTGCCCGGCATGCTGCCCGGTTTTCCAAGCTTTCGTTCGCAGCGCCGCCAGAAACAGATGCTTGTGAGTAGTCGCATTTTTTCACCGCAATCATTCCAATTTGCTGACTTTGTAATTGAAACAAAATATTTTGTCGTTTAATGCAACAAGTTTGTGGCAAAAAGGGCTTTATCAATTCTTTTTTTAACGCGTGTAAAGTTAGGCGACATTAGCGCCACCTTTCCGTTCGCTGGCGGCCGATTGCGAGTCTCATGTTGGCCGCGCGCTACACTATCTTGTTTAGGACGCTGAAACGACTCTTTGTTGGCGGGGTGCGACGGTTGTGATGTGGGTGCGTTTCTTCAGTTTGTTTGTGTTAAATGTGCGGCCTCGTTAGTGTTGTGGTAGTGTGACTGAACTCGGAAGGTGACAGATGGCTCCAGTGCTGCGGAAGACGTTCTTACGCGCACGCAGTGCTCAAAAACTGCTCTGACGTACTGCACGCAACCACGCCGAGAGCGGCCGGCGCCCGATGCCCGATAGAAGAAACGGCTTGCCGTGAACGTTGACAAATGTAAGTACAGAACTGGAAAATGACTTCTGCGATGTGTCGGGGGTATGATTGAGGGCTGCGAATGCATTTGGGTTGGTCTTCACGTCTTGTTCGCAGTGAGGTGCAAAATGCGGGCACCACGCGATCGTTTGCAGAGAGAAGGTGTTCTGACACGCTCGCTTGCCAACTATGCAACTTTTAACCCGCCGCCTCACGCTGTTTGCGTCAGCTCCTCGGCGCAGGAGTTATGTGATAGAATTTGGTTGCACGCCGAGAACTATGGGGTGCTGCTTGATTCGTTATTCCGACTGAACAGGAGCAGCGCGTGAAAAGGAGACCATAAGAACGAAAAGTGCTTGTAGCGGCGTGCGTCTTTTGATTCTGCTGCCTGAGTGTTTACTGGATAAGGAGCATTGCCCGTTCTACGTCGCAGTCACATCAAGTGCTGTGTTTCTTGATAGTTCTGGTCAACGAAACGATTAAAAATAGCAGAACCATTCCATTGCAGTGCAGCTGAGGTAATCGCACAATAGAAGGTTTGTTGTCATTTTATTTTTTTACGTTCACTACATTTATGTCATTCCCCCATTTTCAGTCTGAAGCGATAAAAGTATAACGTGATTCGCGAATAATAGCTTTAAGAAAAGTATGACAAGCTTTGTAAACCATTTTTTTGCTAACTATTGGAGGCATAGGTAATTAATAATTAGCCTCCACTCATGAACACATTGGACTGAACAGCTAGAGGTTTTAATGGGATGTGGCTTCTGTGATGTTTATGAAAGCATGGCTCTAATGCAGCCTTTCTTCAAATGCACCCGCAGTCAAGCCCTGTACAGCTGCTCCACCGGTATCATCACGCTACTTTTGCACCAGCTTTCATCTGTCATCGAGCCAATGCTACCTCAACCAGAGGCAAATGACATCAAGACCTGCTGGTTCAGCCTATCAGCCATTGACACTGGATATCAAGCATGTGCCACTTGTAAAAGGATAGGTAGACAAGTGGGTATATTTTCCTTGTCTTTTTTAGCCTGCCAAAAATCTTCTGGTCCAGGCTCCCTCTCTCTTTCGTTTTTTTTTTCTTTTAAAAGAGGACCAAGAGAAAGGGAAAAGATATTGCGGGCGTCATGAAAGCACTCCCCTAGTCAAGTGCATTGTGTTATAGTGTGAAATGCTTTCTATAGTTTTTTCCCTCATGCCTCTCGTGCTTGGAAATCTTGACCACTGTATAGACCAAATTAAAACAATTATCTGCTTCATGACCTTTATACAGCAGTCTAAAAGCAGCAAATAAATTTTATAGGTTTACTTCAGCAGTACCTACCTCTTACAAGGTATGGCATGTTTGAAGTGAACCAGTGATGTGATAGGCATGGCCTAACGGGCAATGCATAATTGAATATTGGCGTTCAAGTGGAGCACTCTGCTTTAGAAGCATATTTGTTGCTAGCATCAATAATTGATACCTTACCAGGTTATCCTTGCATTACATGAAACCCTGCAAAGCTTATATTTTAGCTGTACAGAAGAAAGGTGCTTATTCGATGTCATGAGCATTGCTGAGGTTTTCTTTCACACTCCCTTTGTCACAACTGACTGCACTGTACAGTTGAAATGCATTTGGAATTGAGTATTGGTGCATTGTTTTTTTTATTCATGCCGACGTTCAGTTACTGATTGCATTACACTAGCTGAGCCTAAGTCAACAAATATTGCTGTGACCTTAACAAGACCCCTGGCTTTACTTGAACCGATGCATTTGATGTTGCCTTTCTCCCGTGCCATCAAGGTTTGTAGTAAGCTGTGTAAATAACTTATTTTCTTTCTCGAGGTATTTATTGCTGCAATTAGTGACAGGTAATTTCCTAAAGAACAACCTAAGTGCACATTTTTATCTTCTTTGGAACACTTGTTTGCTTGTTTCCCTTGTATTCTTAACTTAAACAGATATGAGCAGGCCTCAGCACTAGAGGGATGTGCTGCGGGACAAATAAAAAACTACCAGTCCAGCTGCTCCCTTAGGGGCACGTTTCTGAGGCTTTTATCGCTTGTAGTTCTATGCAGCTTTACTTACAAGTATTGTATCTGACGCAGTGTGTGCCTTAATATTTTGATTCATTTGCTTTAGAGTGTGCCACTCTTGCCCTGACGAACTTGCTCACCTTTGTACTCTTTGTTCATACATTTTCCCCTAACACCTGGTATAGCTCCAAATGATACATTATCTACAGCAACATGTGCATTATATTGCAATGTCTTTGTGCCATCACTTTTGAAAACAAAAGCTGCCTGAATTTTTGTGCAGACAAATCAGAAACACAAAATAATTTTTATATTTTATGGCCTGCATGTTATCTTCATATGACTGGAATGGCTAAATATCTCTTCGTGGTAGCCTAATTTGGTCATCATCATCATCAGCCTGACTACACCCACTGCAGGGCAAAGGCCTCTCCCATGTCTCTCCAATTAACCCTGTCCTTTGTCACTTGCCGCCACTGTATCCCCGCAAACTTCTTAATCTCATCCGACCACCTAACTTTCTGTCGTCCCCTGCTGCGTTTGCTTTCTCTTGGAATCCACTCCGTTACCCTTAAAGACCAGCGGTTATCTTGCCTTCGCATTACATGCCCTGCCCAAGCCCATTTCTTCTTCTTGATTTCAACTAAGATGTCATTAACCCGCCGCAGCGGTGGCTCAGTGGCTATGGTGCTCGGCTGCTGTCCCAAAAGACGCGGGTTCGATCCCGGCCGCGGCGGCTGGAATTTCTTTGGAGGAGAAATTCTAGAGGCCCGTGTACTGTGCGATGTCAATGCACGTTAAAGAACCCCAGGTGGTCGAAATTTCCGGAGCCCTTCACTACGGCGTCTCTCATAGCCTCAGTCGCTTTGGGACGTTAAACCCCATAAACCATAAACCAACCATGTCATTAACCCGCGTTTGTTCCCTCACCCACTCCGCCCTCTTCCGATCTCTTAACGTTACACCTATCATTTTCCTTTCCATAGCTCGCTGCATTGTTCTTAACTTAAGCTGAACCCTCTTTGTTAGCCTTCACGTTTCTGCCCCATAGGTGAGTACCGGTAGGATACAGCTGTTGTATACTTTTCTCTTCAGGGATATTGGTAAGCTACCAATCATGATCTGAGAGGATCTGCTATATGCGCTCCACCCCATTCTTATTCTTCTAGTTATTTCCCTCTCATGATCCGGATCTGCGGTCACTACCTGCCCTAAGTAGACATATTCTCTTACTACTTCCAGCACCTCGCTACCAATTGTGAACTGCTGTTCCCTTGCTAGGCTGTTGAACATTACTTTGGTTTTCTGCATGTTAATTCTTAGCCCCACCGTTCTGCTCTGCCTGTCTAACTGGTTGATCATGCTTTGCAGTTCTTGTCCTGAGTGGCTTAGCAAGGCAATGTCATCAGCGAATTGCAATTTACTCAGGTATTCTCCATTAACTCTTATCCCTAACTGTTCCCATTCCAGTCCCCGGAATACCTCCTGTAAGCAGGCATTGAAGAGCATTGGCGAGATCATGTCTCCCTGCCTGACACCTTTCCGTATTGGAATTTTATTGCTGACTTTATGGAGAACTATAGTAGCTGTGCAATTGTTATAAATATCTTCCAATATTTTCACATAACACTCTTCCACACCCTGATTCCGCAATGCCTGCATGACAGCTGAGGTTTCCACTGAGTCAAATGCTTTCTCGTAATCAATGAAGGCTATATATAGGGGTTGGTTATATTCCGCGCATTTTTCTATCACCTGATTGGTAGTGTGAATGTGGTCTATTGTCGAGTATCCTTTACGAAAGCCTGCCTGATCATTTGGTTGACTAAAGTCCAAGGTTTTCCTGACTCTATTAGCGATTACCTTATTAAATACCTTGGAGGCAACGGACAATAAGCTGATTGGTCTGTAATTCTTCAAGTCCTTGACGTCTCCTTTCTTATGAATTAAGATAATGTTAGCGTTCTTCCAAGCTTCTGGTACTCTCGAGGTCACAAGGCACTGCGTATACAGGGTGGCTAGTTTTTGTAGCACAATCTCTCCTCCATACTTCAACAAATCTGCTGTTACCTGATCCTCACCAGCTGCTTTCCCTCTTTGCATTGCTCCTAAGGCTTTCTTTACTTCCTCCTTCGTTACTGGCAGGATGTCCCATTGCTGTGCTCGACTGCCTCCCTCAGTAACTTGATGATTACATTCGCTACTGTATAGATTTGTGTAGAATTCTTCGGCTAATTAGACTATCTTATCCATATTGCTGATGACATTGCCCTGTTTGTCTTTTAGCGCATACATCTGGTTTTTACCTATGCCCAGTTTTCTCCTCACTGATTTTAGGCTACCTCCGTTCCTTAGAGCATGCTCGATTTTCTCCACGTTAAACTTTCTTATGTCGGCTACCTTGCGCTTATTTATTAACTTCGATAGATCTGCTAGTTCTATCCTGTCTGTGGAGTTAGAAGTCCTCATGCTTTGGCGTTTCTTAATCAGATCTTTAGTCTCCTGAGATAGCTTGCTGGTATCCTGTCGAACCATCCTACCACCTACTTCTGCGGCGCACTCTGTAACGATAGCTGTAAGATTATCATTCATTGTTTCAACACTGCGGTCGTCTTCTTCAGTTAAAGCGGAAAATCTGTTTTGCAGCGACAGTCTGAATTCCTCTACCTTCCCTCTTAATGCTAACTCGTTAATAGCCTTTCGCTTCACCAGTTTCCTCCGTTCCCTCTTCAAATCTAAGCTAACACGAGACCTTACCATTCTGTGGTCGCTACAACGGACCTTACCGAGGACCTCCACATCCTCTACGATGCCAGGGTGTGCACACAGTATGAAGTCTATTTCATGTTTAGTCTCACCATTGGGGCTCTTCCACGTCCACTTCCTGTTTGCTCGTTTGCGGAAGAAGGTATTCATAATCCGTAAACTATTTCTATCTGCGAACTCTACTAATAACTCTCCCCTACTGTTCCTAGAACCTATAGTCACCTACCGCGTTGTCTCGAGCCTGCCTAATTAGGTGTAACACGTTAATGGCAGTTCCTGTGAATATCATTCAGTCTTCGAATGTGGGGGCAGAATTGAACACAACAGCATGTTATAGCTTTTTCTTGTTCAAGGACGCATTACATTTAGTTCTAGTCTTGTGACTGCTGCTTATGCTATTACTCAGCAGCCTTATCAAACTCACTCAGAGTGCTGCATTTTAGTGCACATTTAACTGATTGTTGCTGCTCCGTGTTTGATTCTATTAGAAGTTACTATAACTGTATACTTTGAATGTTTTCTTGTGCAGTTCTCTTGCTGCTGCATTCTGCCATGGAGAAGGCTACCTGTTCGTGCACACGTCTCATCACTAGGACGCTACCTCTTCCACTGGTGATGCAGACAAGTAACGACAGGGTTAATTGGAGAGGCATGGGAGAGGCCTTTGCCCTGCAGTGGGCATAGTCAGGCTGATGATGATGATGAACAACAAGCAGGCTGCCTGATATTGAGGACAAGTGTCAGGATAGTGCACCAACAAAGTCTCTTAAGCATTTCTGTGCTGATGCATTTTTATTAAAATCAGCTCATAGCTTAATATCTACATCCATGGGGACATTTAGCATATGTTTGGCATTTGTTTGACTTTTAATTCGCTAGTGTTTGCAGCCTTTAATGTTGGTCTTAAGACAGTGTAAGCATTGTTTCACTGTGTGGGATTTTTTAGCTGTTTTGGAGGGATGTGTGTGTATGCATGCAGTTTTTTTCCACGGGTTTGTTATGTGGCTCATGGAACTTTCATGTTACAGAAGAAATTATTTCGTTTCTGTGTTGTACAGGAAAGTGAGCAGTATTTATATGCAGCAGGTGTTTCAGGGAAGAATAAGTAGTTTTCAAAAATATGGCTTTTGCTGCATAATATTACCAGTGTTAGCAGACACCAGAAAGCCGGTGAGGAGTATTTAGTAAGCTGGTTAACTAATTTCTGATAATTAACTTTTTAACTAACACAGGTTTGCAACTGGTTGCAGTTAGAGACTTTTAGCTAGTTGTTCGTAGTAGCCATATCAGTTTCTGGAATGTACAAAACATGATTACTTTCGCCGCTGTGGCTCGACAAAATTTGGCTGCATCGTGCAAAAATACATGCGCTTTTGAAAGCACACAGGGAAAGAAACCCCTCCAGTGCATGTAACTGCTACAAATCTCTAATGGCAACTAGACGCCTAACTCTGATAGTGAAGGAATCATATTCTTAGCAGTAAGAAACACACACAACACCAAGACACACACACACACAGGACACCCGCTAGACTTCAACTATCTTTACTGGACACTTGTACAACATAAATATGTATCACTGAGCACACGCAGGTGCCTCGTCATCCGCAACAGGTCTAACTACGCCCTGCCCTCTCCTGCAAGGCATACGGTTGCGCCGATAAACAATCTCTTTTTCTGCCAACACCAGGGAGGGAGTGCTTACACATGTCACCCGCCTCTTGAATAGGAAAGACTTCGATAATTTTTCTTTCTTTTTTCTCGGCTCCCAGGCCTTTCGTATTCAAGAGGCGGGTGACATGTGTGTAAGCACTCCCTCCCTGGCATTGGCAGAAAAAGAGATTGTTTATCGGCGCAACCGTATGCCTTGGAGGAGAGGGGAGGGCGTAGTTAGACCTGATGCCGATGACGAGGCACCTGCGTGTGCTCAGTGATACATATTTATGTCGTACAAGTGTCCAGTAAAGATAGTTGAAGTCTAGCGGGTGTCCTGTGTGTGTGTGTCTTGGTGTTGTGTGTGTTCTTACCGCTAAGAGTATGATTCCTTCAAGCCGTTACCAACTAGCCCAACTTAATGTTTTAACAAAGTTTCTGATAGTGAAAAGGTTCATTAATAAAAATTAGCTAACCAGCTTATTACGTAAGACTCTTCACAAGTTTTCTGGTGCCTACCAACACTGGTAATACTATGCTGAAAAAGCCATACATTCATCTCAAAATACCTGTTTTTTGAAAATTACTTAGTCTTCCCTGAAACACCTCGTATATATGTAAGAAAAACCTAACGGGATTTAATTGACGATGTTTTGGTTGGAGGGCCAGTTGTTTTCAAGTGTACTACAGCATTTGAAGCGCACAGCTTTTGTTTCGAATGCTATACTATACTCGAAAAAGGCTGGTCCTCCAGCCGAAACATCGTGAATTAAAACCTGTTATGTTTTTCAATTGCTGTGTGTCAGTCATTGTTACTCAGAGGGAACTGAGGGGAAGCGTGCCGAAGGCAATATTCTGTTCCTCTATTGTTCTCCATAAAATATTTTGATGCATCATGCATGTGTTGTAGCGCGTATGTACACTTGTGCACAATAAATGTAATAATTTGCATTTTGCTTCTATTATTCTTTAAGCACTCCAGGATAGTGTTCACAAAATGATTTTGAAGTGATAAAACTATGTTGGTAAAAGTGTTGTACTGTGTAGTTAACATACACTTTTCCAAAAGTTGATGTAGGAATTATACTTTCTTCGTACTTGAGTCTTGAATAACGGTGGCCAATTGTCGGAAGACCTTTGATAGGGCGTTGGTAGACATTGTCGGTATGTGGTTGATAAGAAGTGTAAAGACTTTCTATGTACTTGAGTCTTTTGGATAACGGTGGCCAATTGTCGGAAGACCGTCAATAGGGTGTTGGTAGACATTGTCAGTAAGGGGTCAGTAGGAAGTGTATACAAACTCGATAAGGGGATGATAGGAAGTATAAAGACTTTCTATGTACTTGAGTCTTTTGGATAACGGTGGCCAATTGTCGGAAGACCGTTAATAGGGTGTTGGTAGACATTGTCGGTAAGGGGTCAGTAGGAAGTGTATACAAACTCGATAAGGGGATGATAGGAAGTATAAAGACTTTCTATGTACTTGAGTCTTTTGGATATCGGTGGCCAATTGTCGGAAGACGGTTGATAGGTTGTTACTACAATGTACAAAGGCGTTTAAAAGACTTTCTATTCAATGTTGATAGGTTCTATTAACAATTGTCGAAAGACTTTCTAAAGAATGTTACTAAAAATTTTTGTAAGGGTTGCTTCTTGTACTGCCCGGCTGCTCAGCATTCGAGTTTCCATCCCCATCCTCTTCTTCCCTATCCATCACCTCCTGGCTCGACTGGCTTGGTGGTGAAGAGGACTAAGAACAGTGTCGTCTGGTCGCCCAGGCAGTCGACATGATCTGGCTGTAAATTGGAGACGAATAAAGATCTTCTGCTACTACATTATGGGAATGGTCTAATCTTCCAATGCATAGTAAAATCTTGTTTCTAAGATTGGTCCTCAGCTCACACCGAATAGTTGTTACCGCCGTAGACAACCAATGGCGCTTGTTTTTGGCAATAACCAGCAGAAAACTACAAGCGTCCTGAGGGTCACGTGCGGAAATATTGATTGTTACGCAGCAGTCTGGAGATACGTAAAACAATTGATTCATGAGTAACTTCCCCTTGAAAACTGCGCCTGCCAGTATTCTGGGTTAAATATGGAGAAGCGGCACATGCAAACTTAGGGTTATCTGTGCAACGCAATCGACGCTAACGGCAGAAAGACATTCGCAGGCTTAGGAGCAGTTTTGCACAATGATTTGATTGCTCGCACACTGCATAAAATACGATTTGCACTGGCAAAGTACCTGCTATATCACGCACAGCACATGTTCCACATGTTATCAATTTATTTCACATTTCATTTTCCAAAAATGTGAATGATCCAAAGCTCTCTCCCACACGGGCACTCTTGCTGTTTACCGGCAATCAGGGCACTAGCTTTCCATCAGGAGA
Source organism: Amblyomma mixtum (assembly GCF_055824585.1). Taxonomy (NCBI): domain Eukaryota; kingdom Metazoa; phylum Arthropoda; class Arachnida; order Ixodida; family Ixodidae; genus Amblyomma; species Amblyomma mixtum. The sequence continues at coordinate 419,675,503 of NC_143014.1, read as the reverse complement.
GACGCAATGAATCTTTTACGAGCCCGTCTTGCCCCCAGTCACAAACAACATCTGTAGCGCGTCATCTAGAATTGCTGACATCAAGGCAGCCATGTCGTGTATAGCGACGTGTCATCTAGTACAAACGTATCCTCTCTCCCCTCAAGGTTCCCGCTTTGATCTGATTTCTATCCGGCTCTAAAAACTGCGATCCTTTAACGATCCACTTCAGGATCAAACAAACATATTCTCTGTGCAAAAACATTCTCCAGGACAAATATTCCCTATGCAGAGGACGTTGCAGCCGCGAAGCGTCGTCTCGTGCAAGTCAGCTATTCTCAGTGTCTGGAAAACTAGCGACACAGATGGGCAACTGACCAAAAAAAGTTAGTAGCCTTTTCTGTATGGCCTGAGAATGTTCTGCCCACCCGGCAAATACAAAAGGCGTACCGAAATGTGCACCACCTCCGAGATAAGCGTAACAGGGGTGTACAGCATCTCGTTGGCGTGCAACGCTAGCATGCCTGGCGGCACCGGTCTCTTCTCTTCTGATCCCTGGGCTCCACGGTCCACAGCAGAGCCCGCGAGGATGCCGCGTACCGGAGCTGGCGGGCCAAGAACTCGCTGGCGTCGAAGCGGCTGCTTTCATAGCCTTCCTTCTGCGCCAACATCTGAGAAGGGCAAATAAAGGGATTGGTAAGAGACACCACTCAGTGACCGCTTACGCGATCCACAGTCAGCACAACATGTGGAGCCTGAAAAGAGCAAGTAATGAGTTGAGGAAAGAAGGAACCACATTCCTTTTTTCCTAAGCACTCCGTCCTCAGGTGCCAAATTTACCGATGGGGCGAAGGAAAGTGAGGAAGAACATGCGGTGCGTAAAAAGACAATTGTACCTATACTCCCGAAAGACAAGCAAAAAATTTTTATACAGGATGTTGCAAATAACTGATACAGGTTTTTCTTAGAATAGCCGTGAAACATCAAATGCGCTGTTTTTTCAGGTTGAGTACGCGGCATGACGGACGTTATTAACTTAATAGAGTGCACTGAAAAGCCAAATATTTAACTAAAATAAACTAATAAACTCTATTTTTTGTTTTAAGGCACAAAATTATTTCCAGAAATTGAAGGCCTTCCACAAAGATGCCGAACACAGTTCACAATATTTCTGGTTCAGCATCGTGTTTCTATATATGGGGCGTAAAAAATGCGTGTAGGGCAGCTCGTTAAGTTGGCTTTCCCGCGTTGCTTATTTATAATTGGCATCGCTGCACTTGGCATCGCTGCACGTGGTATCGGCACGGCAGTCACGCCAACGCATTTTACATCCTAAAACACGTAAACTGCGTCTGCTTATTATTCAAGGAGCGCGAAATTTATCAACATGCAACGTTAGAAAGCCCAGCTGGAGAGACCTCAAAAGGATTTTTTTTTTTCATTCTCGACATTTGGAAGCATGATGCCGATGCTGGAATTTCAAAAACTGCGCACGCCTTCCATATTGATGACCTTCAGTTTAGACATATAACTGCGCCCTAAAACTGAAAATACGAAAGTTGATCAGCTATTTTGACATGATTATTTGTACTTTAATTGCGCCCTATCACAAAATAATGTGGCCTTCCGTAAAATCAAACTTCAGGCAGCGCTTCGAAGAGTCTTGCACGCGTTTTTACAGAAAAATGTGGGTGGAATAATTTGAAACACCCGGTATATGACGGACAAATTGGATTTGTGCCTCTTAATGTGCCAGTGCCAAAAATTACGAGGAACTTGAGCGGCTAAAGTGGTGAAAGGCGAAAGCCTGAGTGCTGCATTCTGCTACGCGATTGTTCACTGCACATTTTGTTGGTGCATTTATTAACTGCCAATTAATGACGCTTAAGCTTCGCCTTGAGGAGTGGAACGCGACAGCGTGTTGTAGCGCTGCCACGGAGTCCAAGGAACGCCACCACCCGTTCGGCGCGATACGTTGCCCTTTGAACGCAACGCTTTTTGAGGAAAGGAAATGGGGCTGTAATTCTCTGTCATCTTGGTGGACACCTAAACCGCACCGTACAGGAAGGGAGGAAGTGTGAGTGAAAGAAGAAAGAACGGCCGTAATGAAGAAATTGAAAATTGTATTTGAGGAAAGGAAATTACGCATTAACTGTCTCACATATCTCAGTAGACACTAGTCGAAAATTGTATTTGGGAAAGGAAGTTGTGCAGTAACTGTCTCACATATTTCGGTGTACACCCGTCAAAATTCGCGCGCGGTGACGTCACGACAACTTCGACCAATCTGAAACGCGGACAAATACGCCTTGTTCGTCGGTAAATTGGTTTTTCAGGAAAGGAAATGTATCTGTCTCTCATATCTCGGTGGACACCTAAACCTCGCCGTAACGGGAAGTGAAGAAGATGGGAGTGAACGAAGACACCGTATTCACTAGACGCACCTTTGTTCATTGCAAACCATCGAGCTGGCAGGGCGGAGTGGTAGCGTGCTCGACTCGCACTCCAGAGACCGCGGTTCGATTCCCAAGCTCGGCCAATTTCTTACTCGGTTTTATTTATTTATCTGCTCTGACTAGAAAGGTTAATTAGACTAATTGCTTAAGTAAGCAATTAACTAAACTCAGTCAAACTTGGAACATCACTATACGATCCCTTTAATTGGTTGCATGGTTAGTAGCCAAAGTACACTTGGCCCCGTTTGAAATTCGCTAATTGGGACGTCACGACCGTTTCGACCAACTGAAAAGCGTGACATTTCTGTCGACAGCTCCTGCTTAGAACGATGAGGCATTAAATGCTTCCGCCTTAATAAATTTTCTTCGCATCTTAGAAATTACTTTTCAATCTCCAACTCACGAAACTCATGGTTGCGCGTCGCCTCATGGCGCACCCTTTCACGCGTTACTAGAATGCAATGAGCCATCGTCGGGGCAGATGGCACACGTTAGCGGAGTGCTAGGCTGCAGCTGGTGCGCACAGCCAGTGACCCACCTCGCTGACCGTGGTGGAGGGCAGTGAAGAGGCGTCGACGGGCTGCAGATTCTCGAGCAGGTCAGGGTCGGGCTCGGCTTCGATAACTGAGACCGGCTGCACTTCGCAGAGGAGCCTAGTCCACGGCTTCGGCAGGCAGCCCATTCCATCGAACGCGTACTCGAGCGACTCCACCAGGCGTCCAAGCACGTCCCGGAGCGTGCAGGTGATCTGTATGTCCATGCCGGGCAGCTATGAGTGCTCCCGGCTGCGCGCAGGGTGAAAGAGTGGGACTGTCATTTTGTAAAAGGAACGCATATAAACATTGCTCACTTCGTGAACTCCGCTTTATGTTAAAGGCCAAGAGCACCATTCTGGGAGAATTACGCGCTGTTCAATGACTGAAATAGGCTGCAGGTAAATCACTCCAAGTGCTTTTAAGCTACCATTTAGAATAGTGTCCTAATCGAGGAATAATTTTTAGTCTTCTAATAGCAACAACAAAACAGTGCGAAGAAGCTTGTTGTGACGACTCGGAAGGTAAGATTTCGAATTTCCGTTGCCGCGAACACACCGTTCCGTGCCAGTTGCATGCTGCTAAACAACGCTCGGCGGCCTTTGCCTTTGGTGGCGATCGTTTTTTTCCTTGAAAGCAATCGTTTATGCGTTGCAAATCTACTGATACCTTCCTTGGCGTCGTGATGTGCCCCCACTTGGAGCTGTGCACCGCAGAGAAGCTTGATGGATATCTCGATCTGAATCAGCGATTCGCCACCATTTCAAATGCCACCATTTCTCCACCATTCAAAGTACTTTTCGAAAGTACTTAGGTCGCTTTAGTTGCAAGTTTCGCACATTCGACCTCTTTAAGCTCGTCGATTTCTAAAACCTATGCAGTTGCCCTTTAACGAGTAGAGAAGCGAAGGTTTTGGATACCTGTTTTTTTCCCCCTATAAATGGTGCGTAAGGCAATAGGGTACATGAGCCGCAACGTGAATTCACCAAAACCTGATGAATAGCATCTGCATTTTTTTCCTCTTGCCATTTGAGTTTCGGTTTATATGGCTGAACGGGGGCTTTGATGTAGCAGACGATTTGAGGTCAAGCTATATATTCGCTGGTTCATTCTTAATGAATACAACTCTTGGACAGGCTTGCCTAAGTTGCTGTGAATGAAAACGCCGAAAGAGCGACCATACTACAGTTTTCTTACGCCTCACGGCAGCTCAAGCCATCTGTTAAGTCACAGCCGCCGTTTGGACGTTCTAACCGAAGCAGCATGAGAGAAATAAAACATTAAATATTAACCGCTTTTTGGCGAAAGCCGCGTGGCTATCCACGTTTTCTAACGTGCTGCGCACCCCTGCAAGTTCAGAAAAAAAAGCTGAAATTGGGTGTCTCTACTGCTTTAAAATTCGAGTCGTCGAGGACAAGAAAAACGCGCGCTCAGTAAATATTCTATTTCTTAAAGTGTTTCACTCCACAGCTGATGATTTCACCTTAAAGTTTTCACGCTTAAATCATTGTGAAGTGAACGTATGTCATAGTGATAGCGCGAACGGTCCGCTAAATCGACGTGGCGCACTACAGTAAGCGGGCGCATACCCAGAAAATCAGAAGAAGCATATGCTTTAAAAGAGAACAACTTGTTTATCAGCGCTACTTTTTTTTTGTCTATCTTAAGATTGCACCATAACAACCAATAAATTCGCAGTTCCTCTTGTGGGAAGCTTCTATTTTTTCCAATATTTATTGCCAAAAACACACTCTATTTGAGATTTCTGGCAGCCTACACTACTCGGTGCGAGCGCAGGACGAAGTTTAAAAGCAAGCTGTTGCTACGCATAGGAACGTTGGACCGTTGCTGTCGATATGTTCATAGCCGTATGTTACATTATTCCACAGTTACCTCATAATTAAAAGTGACGTTTAAGAAAGGTCTCGTTTATAATGTTAAACATCCCAAAACGTCTCATAAAATGAAGGACGCCTTAGGGGAGCGCTCCAGAAATTTCCATCACCTCTGGTTCTCTTACGTGCACTGACATCGCACAGCTCACGAACCTCTAGCATTTCGCCTGCACCGAAATGCGACCGCCGCGCCCGGAATCAAACCCACGTTTTTCTGGCCAGCAGCCGAGAGCCATAACCGCTCAGCCCCCGCGACGGCTTCATAACTGAGAACGACAGCCCAGGCTGAATTATTCTGCTACAACAACCGCTAACTTACACTGTGCCGCCGGATATTCGAAGCAACGGCAGCTTAAGTCTGCTTAGTTATTTTTTGCGGACACTTTTGACTCAGCACAAAAATGTTTGGACCATCTCGAATTTTCGGTGGTGGTCCGAGCCAAATTCTTGCCGCTTGGCGTCACTGTTGCTATAAAAACGAGCGATGCACAAGCAGTATTTTGGCTCAACATTGGCGTCACAGTTGCTATGGCAACGAGCCATGCACAAGCAAGATTTCTTGCTCGGCTGTGAGGATCGTATGAGTGCTTTCACATTAATACGCACAGTAGTTATACGTAGGCTCAACATTGACGTTAAGGTAGCTATGGCAAGGAGCGATGCACAACCAATATATTTGCTCGGCGCTGATGATCGTATCAGGTTCGCACTAATAACGAATCTGACTGGAGACGTCGTTGTTTCGAATATCATGCAGCGCAAAGTATTTTAGCGAGCGTTCTTACAGTGCAGTTGAAACCTGAGATTAGTATCAGGCAAAAACAGAAAAGCCGCGTTGCAGCACGCAGCGTGAAAGGGACGACACCCGTACTCCGCAGGCGTCTCCGCGGCCACGCTATCAACCGGCCGACCAAATGATGCTGTACTCACGTGACAGCACCGAGGCACCGCCAGGTTAATGGCGGTGTAAAATGCATGTCACCCGTGCAGCACGTGCGGCACCCGGCGACGCTGAGCCAAACCCATGCCCGCCGCAGTGCTTCCTAAACAAAGCACCTACCTCTTAAACACCCTCCCCTTTGCTCCAACTCAAAAGCGCTTCCCAAATTATGGTAAATTACTTACTTAGTACGTGTGACTTTTCAGGCCAGAACAAAAATATGAAAAATAGAGAAGCATTAAAACAGACACATATCTCACAAAGGTCGGTCAGGAGTTTCTAACAGCAGCGTGACTATTCTAGCGAACCCACAAGATGGAAAGCCGTTGATAGCGCACCATCGCACGAACATGCCTCCGAAGCCACCAGATGGACGCGCTGAAGTGAACCTGACACTGCCGGGCAACACTCTGAAATATCTTTAAGTGCCTCTATTATAAAGCATCGAGCAACCGACGCATGCCTTCATATAATCAGCTCACCTTTCAAGGGTGCAGCTGTCGACAAGCTTGTTCCCGGCATATATGCACATTCTCTGGAACGTTGTCTTTCACCGCGGTTGGAGCAGCCCATCCGTTTTCCAGCCATGGCACAAAGGCAGATGTCTCGCAGGTCACCAACGCTAGGCCCTGCGAAAACGTGCGCCGAGGAAGACACAGTACAGAACCAGCTGCAGGTTGCAGACGCTGCCTACAGCCAGCGTCTTCAAAGCTTACCACGTTTGCACGATGCGAGCGAGGGTGCGCATAGCTTCCTGACCTCGTTCACGGCCAATGCCCTTCGGCTTCCAAATCAAGGGATCCAGATCACGGTGAGAGTCCACTGCACTGTAGCAGGTTCAGACACAACGGAATACCTGGAGGCGTGTGAAAACAAAGCAAAGAAAAAGAGCATGCGCAACCACTGTGTCAAAGAGGTACCCACACAAAGGTTATCGTCATGGTGTCGCCTCTGAGAACTCTCACCTGACGCGTGGGCGGGAAGGCGCTGTCTTCAGGACAGCCACCGCTAACCTGAACAAGGCAGGGGATGCGACGCTGGCTGTGATGCGAGAAGCCACCACCAAGAAATCGAATCACGCCGGAATGCGAGCACGCGCAACGGTGCGGCACCCTGAGATCACGGGCTCGCGATCGCCATCGTCTTCATCAGTATTTTTTTAATGATGATCATTTTCATTCAGGGAAGTGGACCCCTGTGGTTCACCCGCACAGCATTATTCGGCATCAGCTAAAACTCCGCGAACCTTGTAATTTAACATTGGAACCAGAGTTGTTAATCTAGGCAACCAAACTTTTAATAACCTATTAAATACGAACAGAGTTTACGTGCACCACCACATGGCGCCGCTATTAAAAGACAATGACGCTGGTTATGCTAGCGTCTTTACTATGTTAAGCAAAAAATTCTGATTATGAGTGCGCACGATTGGGATTAGGTGGATGCCGTGAAAGCGTATCTGCTCACGCAACCCAAAATCAGCATGAGGACGGCAGCTTTGAGGTGCGCTGAAAGGCACAAAAGGAGGAGGTTTTTTTAGTTTTCATAAATGGTTCCTGGAGGTAGAAACTACCTGAAGGAAGAAGTCACCGCGTTAAATGCAGAGTCTCGGTCTCTGCGCCGCCTTTCCTTCACGGAAAAACTGTTTCTAGTCGCTCGGCGATCCACCTGCTTAGAACTATTACTGATGGGAATGTGGAGCGCAAAAACAGACGAGGACACAAGGAAGACACATAGAGCAGGGCTGGGCAAGATACTTCAAAATAGTATCTTCGATACAATACTCGATAACTTTGAAAATTGTATCTCCGATACCGATACAAGATACTAAACCGAAATCGATTTTCGATACAGATACTCGATGCTGTATCGTCGATACTTCGATACATCACTAAAATATCAAATATTATACAGGTTATATTGCGACTAACAAAGCTTACATAACTGAAATCACTGTCTAATAATACCAGTAATATAACTGGCGAACTTAGGAAATGTACGCGTGGTTTCTGTAACCTTTAGTGTATTTCTATAGAGCACTTTTCCTGAAAGGACTTGTAAACGAATCCGACCGCATGTATCTGTTGAAGCTCCGCTGTTTGCGCAGTTGGCCTGAATAAACCTGAAACGTTTTCTGTTTTTTGTTCGATATTATAGAGTAGCTACCCGATGGTATGTGCCTTTGATCAAACTAAATGATGCAAGCTCCGTGCGCTTGGGAAACGAACAGTTAGTTTGCCAGTATTGCGATAACAAACTTCTGAAGCTGAAATCTTTTCCTGAAAAGCTAGAATGAAAACAACAACAAGTAAAATGGCTGAACGTTTTTATTAGGCAAAAAGTATTCGTTACATTTACTCGAAGGTCTTAAGAAACAACATTTGCTCGAACCACCGGTCCGAAAGAGCCCCGCGATGTGAGCGCGCTATAAGGGAGGCAAATGAAAAAAGCCTTTCTACGGGAGCAGACGGGCACGTCGCAGTATTATACTTGCGAAGGCGCCTCTTATCAGTGAATAAGAATGAAGCATAGCCACATCAACTCGGGGATCTTGTAAATAATTGAAAAACTGAAGCTTCACTAACGCCTCCTGAGAGCTACGGCTGGTTATACCGCTTGTCTTCAAATGAAAAGAATGCGTCAGCTGACGCATTTGATGCTGCTGGCGCCGATGTTGCCACTGGCTCGCGTGCAGACGAATGCGCGGCTTGTGCTGTGCTGACATAGTCGACAACAGCTTCTTCTGTAAACTTCGGGTTCAGACAGTTTACTCCTGGTTGAACAAAACAGTTTTGTTTGGAGCATTTTCTCGTTGGCGGTGTCAGCTTTCCTCTTTGTGGTTGTTTTTTTCAGCCTTCTTTGTAGACTTCGAAACTTTGCAGCAATGAAACGAAACCTCTTATTACTTGGTTGCTCGCAAAGGGGCATATGCACTGGCATACTTAGATACGTATAATTTTATCTACGAATTGGAACGCTGCCTACAGATAGAAAGCGGATACGAGATTATGGTGGCTGGTCAGCAGGGGCGTCTAAGATATTGAAGCAGTACCCAAAAACTCACAGCTGCGCCTTATCCAACGGACACCGCCGTATTATGGCCTGGGCGTCCATGCTTAGTTAATTTGGAACTTTGATCCAGCGCCAGGCTTGTTTACGTGATAGTTTGGACTAAAGTGACTCGTACTTAACTGCCAGCAAGTTGTATCTGCATGAAAAGAATAGCGGCCTCATCAGGTTAAGCCAAATTTCAAACAACGTAATTTGACATAATTTTATCGTTTCTTTTTTCGCTCAGCCGAAATGTCCAGCGGCTAGCTTCATCCCGTAAGTGACAGTTAAAATCTCAAGTATTAAGGCGCTAAAAACAGTAAAGCTATGCATGTTTACGTACCTTAAGGTGAAGATTCAAATTCGAAGTCGAGGAGTAGGCACCGCTGATTGTTGTTTTACAAAATGAGCACATGGCTTTGACTTTGTCCTCATCAGATGACATGACAGTGAAATATTTTCCATCCAAGATGGCACACCGACGTTCGTCAGCCATAGCTGCTGCTTATCCGCGCGTAACGTGACGAGGGCTACTGGCGAACACCGCAAACAAGGAACACGTGCGAGCAGTCAAACTGAACTAGGACGGCGGACAGTCGGACGGCGCAGAAACACCAATCCAGAAGTGGTAGCTTGGGAGTTGGCTAAAAAGCAGCGAAGGTGTTGCCGCCTGTCTTGTACTACCACCTGAGCGAGGGCTTTTACATCTTTTTTTTTTGTATCGAGTATCATAAAGTACACGACACACTAAAATACATTTTCGATACCGATACTCCGATACTCTAGTTTTCAGCACGGGATACCTAATACCGATACACAAAATGCATCGAGCCGCCGCGGTGGCTCAGTGGCTATGGTGCTCGGCTGCTGGCCCGAAAGACGCGGGTTCGATCCCGGCCGCGGCGGCTGAATTTCTTTGGAGGAGAAATTCGAGGCCCGTGTACTGTGCGATGTCAGTGCACGTTAAAGAACCCCAGGTGGTCGAAATTTCCGGAGCCCTCCACTACGGCGTCTCTCATAGCCTTAGTCGCTTTGGGACGTTAAACCCCATAAACCAACCAACCAACAAAATGCATCGAAAGATCGAAGACACATGTATCTTCGATACTGCCAATGACTGACATAGAGCACACGAGCGCTGACTTGCAACAGTTCATTTTGAGCTCGGACCAGTATATATAGCTGAATAACCGGGAAAACATCACGCATGCGCAGTAGGGGACACATTTATATATTTACGCAAGTATATAAGCTCCAGCCTCTATAATCTCACGAGTCCGTTAGCAATGGTTTGTGGCGACAGGCTACCAGTTAAAACATGCAGCGCAAGAGCAGACAGAGGCGATAATAAAATAGTCTCTAGGAGGTTGCAAGCCGTAATCAAACCTATTCTTAGGCCTCATCACTTCTGCAGGAAGCATTCGACCAGCGCCGCGAGCGCAAGTCCCGCAAGAGGGATTGGCCAAGGTCACTGAAGGGTCCCTGTTCTCGAAAACCTCCTGGCTGCCAATAATAGCCGGCCCCGGGCACGCTGTGCGTAGGTGCCTTTTGAATCTTAATTTCAATTTTCTCGGCGATCTCTTGACCGTTTGACAGTGTGCTTTGTGTGCGTGACGCTAACGACGTAGCGCGGGTTTCCCAAAGCCAATAGGAAGGAAATTGGCGAAAAACTAAAAGGTCAAAAGTATTTTCACTGATAAAAAGTCGGCCGTGTCTGTGATAGCCCTTGGTATGCGGTACTTACGCCCCACGGCAATATATTGTTGGCAAGCGCTGAAGACGGACTGTAGCGCTCGTGTGACCAGCATGCTGGAGCGTCATGCGGGGAAGCGAACCAAAACTATCACTCGCGACAAAATCAGTGCTCTGGGCTCGCACTTACCGCAGACCATATTTGCTTCAGCGCAAAAAAAAAAAAAGACGGCGCTAAATATTCTCAATACGTCTCTCTATGTTTTCTACGATATTTTTACAGCAACTCTCGTTTTCTAGGATCTGCAACCTATGCGGGCCGGGGGGCAGCAAAGGGCCTGCTATGGCGACGCTGATATGTTCAGTTGGCTCACCCATTTTCAACCGCACGGCTTCGTACAGTGCACGTGACTAAAGCTGCCTTGGAAAAATAATGGTCTAGAGGACACAAAACATCTCTTCCAAGTTTTTATCCGTATCTTCAAGGCTGCGAAGCCGATATGGCGTGCGGTAAATGCGGGCTCGGCAGAGATTCCATCGCGCGCACCCATTTTGGACCCTCAAGAATGCTGTCCGCAACGGTGCCATCATGCGTGAGCGGCAAAGTAGTCAGTCACATTGCGGCGAAGCTGCCAACCCGGCTTAGTGTGTATGCTCACTCCTGTCGTCTGTTAGCCAGCAGTGTTTACATGCGTGCGTACGGCACACATTCCTGATGAGTGTTGTTTGTTTGTCGGTTTCATTGTTCTCCTATTAAGTAGTTTACCTCTTACGAAATCAATGTTAACACGCTATCATCGTACGCTGCGATTAAGACGATAATTGCCCATATCGAGTAGGTCATGATGGATCCCCACATCCTCCGCCAGTCATCGAAACTTCAGGATCTTTGTTCCACGGCGTCTTAAACACAGCGACGATGGCGTTAGGTGCCGTGTCGAATTAAAAGGAAAAGGTCGCTGCCGTCCATACGGCTGAATGCAGCCGCCCAGCGATTTTATATTCCCATAAGTCATGTTTAGAATCCGACATGCACTGACTCACGAGTCGGCTTGAAGGCTGCTGTCACGCAGAATGCAGTTTGAACGGGCAATATTCTGTCCTCTAGCTGCATCAACAATTGTTTAAGTATTTTCTTCCTGCTATCTAAATGCGTTTTAGCGGCACATACAAGGCGTTTGTATATACTTTATTGCTGACAAATTTGAAAATTACGGCGCATCACATCGCAGCTATGAGAAAAAGTTTGCCACGGAGAGCTGCAAAAACGTCTGAGGATTCACATCCTGCCCAGCGGTTAAATGCTACCGCAAATATTACCTGCTAAAGATAATGGTGCGCCATTGTCAGCCTAGTAACGCTGGCATTCGGCCAAATGCGAGTGTTCTCTCCCCTTAGCCCATTGCTACAGGCAAGTAAAAATTAAGAGGAGAATACCAGCAACATATGCGCTATATGTCAATCTGCTGAGCGGAGTATAATGTGACTAAATATCTTATGGGCTTCACTACCTTTCCTTTCTTGCTTGGTGATGTTTACTTAGCTTAGAGTAAAAGATCATGATAGTAGTATTATACGAAGACAATTGTTTTCATCCGAAGCAGCAAATTAATATGGAAGGTATTAGTTCCGGTACCTGTAATACCTCCGAAATTGTTTTGCATAACATTGAAGTCACTGCCCTGTAATTAGATTGCTAAAGACGTCTACATTACCCCAAAACTCATTGCACACCCCTAACCGCATGCAAGGGCAGTGGTTATCAGTGTGTTCGTAGCGACTAATTCTTAGCTCACTTCCGTTTCCGCATAGTAAAAAAGTAATTGCAGAAGCTCCTAAATTTGGTGCGAGTGTGATACTCTTATCACACCGCCAAACTCTCCTTTTTTAACGAGTGACACTCGCGTTTGGAGTTATTCGCGCAGCGTCTTACGATAAACTGCACTAATGGCTGCGAAAGTAATCGTCTCATTGTGAGTTCGGTGAACTCGCTTCACTCAGCTGAAGGACTCTTCACACTGTACACAAGAAAATTCAGCTTTCCTGGGCGGGTAAAATACCTAGACTGTTCCGGATCTTACTTTTGAGGAATTGCTCGAAGTGCCGGCGTCGTCTAGCCAGACCAGATATGTGCACTCACCATCTGTAGACGCACCTGCCGGCAGAAGGTTGTTAGCACTGCATTTATTCCTCTTAATTCTCCACTCAAGTGTGCCAGTGAACCAAACCCTGTTTTCTTAGATTAGGTCAGCGCGTGTGCTTAGAAAATGCTTGCAGGTGACCTACCCTCTCGTCCTGGCGTTCGCTCTCCAAAGAAGAGCCAGCCAGTCCTGGAATACAGGCACAGTGGCTCCGCCTGTGAAATATAGACGAGGAGGGAAAGCCCGTTCGTAGTACGTTGCTGGAAAAGCTTCGTTCCGAATGGCACTTTTCTTCCCAGTATAGCACCCTGTCGCTTCCGTGACACTTGATGAGGCGAAACGCTCTCGCTGGAAGCGTCACTAAATTTACCTCAAACCCGTATAACTATACCACTTCTGCGGCGACTGGCATTGGCGACACGCGCGCGCGCGCACACACACGCGCGCACGCGCACGCACGCACACACACACACACACACGCACACACACACACACACACACACACACACACACACACACACACACACACACACACACACACACACACAGAGGCTTCAGAAAAGAAGCTATTTACAGTGGCGGTCAATATGACGGTGATCGCTCGAGCAGCGACCGAGGCAAGGAGCAGCGCCTCGTTTTCGTCATCAGCTTTCGTAGCGAGGGGAACATCAGAGTAGCTTCCCTCTCTTTTTTCGCTGTTCCTTGAGCTGCTGTCACTCCCTTCAAGAGGTCCCAAATTGCATAGTTTTTTTTTACGCGTCAGCAGACAGATACGCACGTGCCGCAATCTTCTCTATATTGTTGGAGCGGACGCAATCAATTGGAAGAGAATCGTGCGAGCGTCAACCTATGTTAGAAAAGCCGCCTTTCGCGGCATTTTCATTGCCGTGCTTCAGTGCTTCATTGAACACCCAAAGGGCGAAGGAAGCTATCATAATTCTGCATTTGTGCGGTAAAAATGTGCCACGCGAAGACGCTGTCTTAAAGATTCGTCACTCTTCGTAAGATAACCTTCAAATTCATTCCGATCATATTATCGGCCACGACATGAGGCAATGACGCGGACAAATGATTTCCATGAAAGAGAACAGAGAAAAAAGTTGGAGGCTTATCAAGGTTAAGCCCAGTGGATGCAAAGCAGCCTTCGTTTTGCATTCTTATTATTAACGTCCTTAGCGTTTGGAGGCATCTTGAACGCATACACGCCCGGCGCAAAGACGCTGGCGCGGTCGGCGCGGTTGCGGGCACAGAGACTGGCGCGACGGCGGGCGAGCGCCGCTTCATCCCTGGCGTGACGTCACATATCACGTGATGCAGCGATGGTGGCGCCGCCGCCGCGTCGCGCGCGACGGCGCGAACTGAAGCGTGGAGGCCTCCGCCGGGCGACGTCCGACGGCGCGATATGAGGCCCCATCTGCAGCCGGTGTGACGTCATCACGTGACGTCACATCATGTGATCTCACTTCAAGGTCAATGGTGGCCACCGCCGGGCGTCGCGCGAAGGCCCGAAACATACGTTAATATGCTTCGCATAAAAAGGTGGCGAGGTAGTCATAGGGGAGACGGTTGTAGCCCGGAAGAGCCCACTAGGGAAAGAAGGCAACGCAGTCTTTATCGTCGCAGTTCTGATATCAGCAGCTATGTAGCTTGAAAGGCCCGCCGGTCGATGCTCGCACGATCACCTTCAAATTGATCGCGACTGTACATGCCTAAAATCCGTGCATTTGAGACATTCCATGTCAGTCACGTATAGGCAATAAATTCCAAATATCAGAACTTTTCTTCTCGAATGAAGTGCTCCCTCGGAGTTCCTTGCCAGAACCTTTCATTTTCCCGTACATAAAAAATTGTGTCGCTTGCCTTACGTTTTCAGCGGGCCAACCGCAACAGCTCCCACTTCATCCGCGTCAGGTATTTTTTTGATGAGCAGAAAAGAAATTCCTCGGGCACAGCAAGAGCCGAGAACAAGAACAGCTTTATGGAGATTTAACGTCCCAACGCGATTCAGGCTACGAAAGACGCCGTAGTGAAGGGCTCCGGAAATTTGGACTACCTGGTTCTCTAGCGTGCACTGACGTCGCGCAGTAGACGGGCCGATAGAATTCCGCCTTCATCGAAATTCGACTACCGCAGCCGGGATCGAACGCCCTTCTTACGGGTCAGCAGCCAAGCGCCATAAACACTCAGCCACCACGGCTGCCTGCTGGTACAAGAATAGGCGGACTACTTTTAGGCTAGTGTTAGGCAAATAAACGCCGTAACCACTAAGCCATCCTGACACTGTTCATTCTAATGCAGTCATTTTATTTTGAATACGCACTCATGTCTACGTCACGATGTGTTGTTGAAAAACATTTTCCGCGCTAGGAGTTTGGAGATGTACCAACCATGATAAGAATACAGGACAGCGGTATCGTTCGATTAGGACGACATTTATTACTAATGTTTAATACCTATATTGTTAATTGCTATAGATAGAAAAATGCTAACATTCAAACACAAATAATGGTGACCGGGCGCCAACACGTGTAGTCGTCGGAGTAGTGCGCAGCTGCGCCTGGCACCGCCAGACCTAACACAGCCCACGTGCGCACTCGGCGTCATCCATCAGGTGGTCAGCGTCCAGCGGCCAGCGGATCAAACTAGGGACTACACTTTCCCCCGATGACCAAGCAGCACGGTGGAGCGCTGCGCTCTGCGCTCTCTTCGTTCCCTGCGTCCGCGGATGACGACAAGGGCGCTCACCAAATGTCTGTTGAAGCAAGCAAAGAAATGGTCACCTTAAGAAAACCCTTCGGCAGTGCAGACCTCGCCAGGCTCGTTTAGAATGTTCGACCAATTCGGATCAAAGAGAGAAATTAATAGCGGCTCCTTGATTGCAGCTAGCGTACCTGTGTGGCCGCACACTTCTCCAATGCCTACGGTCGTACGCTGCTTTCCGAGATGCTCCGAGAAAGCCACCTCGAGAACTCAAGGCTAACATATAGAGGCTTGTAAAGTATAGATATAGGTAAAAATTGGAGTGGATATTAAAGATCCGCCTTAAGGGTATCGTGTAATGGGTTAATTTCTATATGTGCCGAAGGTCACTGTCTACATTAAATTCATAGATCCCTGGAAGTCCTCTTACACCTTCTGGCGGAGTGGTGCAGCTTCTAAACGATGCGCCACTGCCATGCGATGGCAAGCGCGCCCAGCGGTGGGCGTTGTGTAGCCCAGGTTGCTCTTCCCGAGCGACCAATCATTAATTTAACTGCCACCTGCCACGATGGGGCAGTTTGCTCACAACCGGGCGGGCAGGCTGTGATCACACAGCAAGGTTGCGTGACAGGTGACCCACCTGCCTCCAAGGTTGCTCTCTGGGGACAACCTGATAGAGCCATGCATGCTCGTGATTTTTCGCTCACAACGCCGACGCCGACAACGCCGACATCAAATTTTCTGGAGAACGAGGCCTTTAACGGTATCTCTTTAGAAACAAAAGCCCATTCAACGTCGCATCCGCAATCAAACATTGAAAAATATCGCTAGAAGTTTACACGCGGTAAAAATGGTCCTTATTGCTGGTGCAAATTACAGAGATCTACGTGTGTCTTTCGGCCACGAATGCAGTCATCAGAAAGTTGACGTCCTCCTGCCTAGAAAATATTTTTTACTTAACATTCAAAATAGCCCTATGCGTGAACTAAAAAACCGCAGCTGCTTCCCGTGCAGAATAAAGCCACTCGACGGATGAAAATGCTTAGAGAAATTCCGAGCAGCGACGCATAGCCAGAAATGAACAATCCGGACTCACTCCTCGCACAGCGTGCCCATTTCAATCCTTCCACACTGCCGCGCACACGCAACTCTTGCCTTTCGGACCAGAAGCATAAGTTGGCCCGAGTGTTTGGCGGTACCAATCGGCTTGGGCACGCAACTTGAAGCACATGACTACAATAATCCGGATGGGAATCTTCGCTGTCAAGACGCTCTGGTGGAGTGATCACCAAGAATGGTGCGGCGGCCTTTGTGGGCGCTTTTTGGCCGTCAAAAAAGCTTACTTTCTCGCCGCCGCAAGGATACTTGAGAAAGAGGCGTTAAAGGGCGAGGTCTGATAGTAGAAAGCGGAAGAATGAATCTGGTGCTGTATGACTCCGCGGTGATGAGGCGTCGCGTGCTATTTGCAGCGGCAAAACTAGCCTTTTTATTGTCCTTGTACACCCACGTCTTAATATCAAATTAACATTCGCAGCGCCTTCCTGACAATTCAAATGAGAAATCTGCACTGAAACTTCGGCTGTGAGACGAATAAACGCGGTGGTGCGACTCAGTGCCAGACCATGCTGCATGGTAATTCTCCTACGGGCACTCTTGCTTGCAGGAGTTCAAAAGCGTGCTATAGGGAGGGCAACAGTGTTCAACGAGAGCAATGCAGAAACGTCCCTCAAGATGCCAAGAGGCTCCTCAGAGAGACGGCGCTGAGCTATTTCAGTACCCTGCAGCGCTCACTAAACAAGCTATGTGTAACCAAGAAACTAAAAAGATCATAAGCCACTTTACTACATCGGATTCGAACGGGCTCTGCCCGTACCTCTCCGAGGGATATTTAAGGCGGGCCTGACATCGTCTTCGCTATGTTCCACATGTGGTGTTTGTGGGGATGTACAATATTGTCTTATGTGCTGTCCAGTGTATAACGCCGAAAGGCGAGCGTTGTTCGCTTCCCTCGTGAGGACACGAGCCCTTCAGAGTTCCCTGACATTGCCTACCCGCGCGGACAAGTCATGTAGGAAGGAGGCTTCACGCCCATTTAAAGTTCCCCCAGGACTCGGATTTGCACTCCAGATGGTGATAGCAGGAGTTGTCTATTGACTTTTGTGGATTATTGTATATATAGCGATATAGGTCAGCCCGGTGTTAGGGGTGTGGGCGATTTGTGGACCTAATTAACGTTTGAGAGTCGCTACGGTAGAGCAATTACGGTTAGTCCCCGTAAATCTAACTCACCTGTAGCTTGCAACAGCATCAATATCGGCCTTTGAAACAGAGTTCAACATTCCCCCTCCCCCCCCCCCCCGCCATTTTCAACATTCACGCTGTAATAGTTGGAAGTAAACATGCTTTCAAACAAACTGCACAGCACGTGGTTCCAGACAACCCTCACTAATTATTGGAAGAGTGGAAAAAGCAGGATGAGAAAGAAAAGCACAAGCATGTGTTGACACCGTACTGCACTGTTAACTGCCTCAGTGCAGCTCCATATTTTCTTGCAAACAGGTTGAAGCCTACCATAAGGTACAGCACAACCGTGACGAGAAGTGGGTTTTGATTTTCCAGCGATGCCTTCATGACGAACATTCTTATCCATTATCGCTGAAGGATTAGAGGGCAAGTAGGATTGGAGACACAACTGCTAAATAGGAACTCTCTCAAACCGGCGAAACTCTATCTCCGTCGCAGTCTGGAGTAACCGAAACCTGGTGCACTTCGTGGCCAGCGAGATTGAAATCCAGATGTGCGAGTTACTGGGCCGCGTTTAGAGAGCGCATGTTATAGGGAATCCTCCACACGGTTTCTCGTTTGCCGCAGCTGCATATCCAAGAAAATCGCTCACCCCACGGGGCTCAGCAGTCACTACACTCGTGGAGTAGCTTGCCACCACAACTGGCCTTCGCCGTTCCTGTTCGCAGCAGGTCCTCTTCGACGACGCGTAGCCAGCTTTCCCCCTGGCGTGGGTCGGGCGCTGCATAGAGGCTGCCCCCTGCTGCTCGTACAGCATCCGCAGCCACATGCTCCAGCGGTACAGCGCATGTGCTCTCCGGGTCCAGACTCCGAGGATGACGGGCGTATTCCATGGCCTACGAAGACGAGGGAAAAAAATGGCTGTGGCTTAGCTTGGTTAAGCCCGGTAATTGCGAAAGCAATATCCGTAGCTACGCCATGGTTCAGCTGGTAGTGTAGCTAGTGGTGGTGCTTGTGGTTAGACTTGTGGTGATGCATCGGTTATGCAGGGATTCAATCTGGATACGGCATGGTGTTGTAATTAAAGGTGTTACCTGGTTATTCTATGTAAAACTAGTAGCGAGGCGAGAAGTACTATGGCTGCAATGAGCACCGCCTCGACTCACCGCGCCGGAAGCTCGCCTTCTTCGGCACATTCGAATGCGAGAGAAAGAGAAAGTAATTTTAACGAGAAGAAAAGGAGGAGAGGTAGGCAGGTGGTAACGTGCCCTCGCCTGCTACTCCGCAACGGGGAAACGAAAGGACAGGAAAGGGAAAGTGCGAATGAAGGCTGGTGATGGCATAATACAATGAGTTTTATGGGTGATCGCCACTTACACACACACCGGCTGGAAGTCGCATCGCGTAGAGTAGAAGCACGTGAAATTCGTGTCTTGAATACAGACACAAACACATGTCGTTAACACATACTGGAGTAAGGGATCCATGAAAGCGCTAATGTGTATTCTCACGCATATCAGACCGTAAACCGTGTAAACTACGGAGCTATTGCACAGGCAGTTACAGACGGGTACCCAAGCCTGTTTCACATTTTGAGCGCGGCCTTCATCACACACCACCAATCAGCACGTCTCGCCCTGGCACCTAGAAAAGTCACTTCAGAGAAAGGGCGAGAGTCCAGTTGTCTCACGGTCGCTTCCAATGTTGTCCTCTCATCAGTGTTTTTCAGGCACTCGCTAAGAAGGTGTCCAATAGTCTCTGGATTGTGGCACTGCACGCAATTTGCGATAGTTTCTATTCCGATCTTGTTAAGGTAGTGTTTGGTGGAGGCAGAGTCATTACCCCTCCCACCTCTTTCTCTATCGCCATCGATCAAACCCTTCCTGCCCCTGCTGCCCCTCTACCTATGGGTGTCTGGCCTATTGCCTCTTGTACTACCCGGCTGCTCGGCAGTAGAGTCCGTCTTCTTCCCTATTGATCACCTCTTAGCTCGACTGGCTTGTTGTTTAAGGGGGAAAACAACACTGTCGTCTGGTCGGCCAGGAAGTCGACATGCTCTGCCTGTAAATTACAGACGAATAAAGATCTTCTGCTACTACATTATGGGAATGACCTAATCTTCCAATGCATAGTAAAGTCTTGTTTCTAAAATTGGTCCTCAGCTCACAACGAATAGTCGAATAGTCGAAAACTACAAGCGTCCCGTGGGGGCATGTGCGGAGATATTGATTGTTACGCAGCAGTCTGGCGATACGTAAAACAATTGATTCATAACTAACTTCCCCTTATAAACTGCCCCTGCCCAGTATTCTGTGTTTAATATGGAGAAGCGGCACACGACAACTTAGGATTATCTGTGGAATGATATCGACGCTAGCGGCAGAGGAACAATCACCGGCTTAGGAGCAGTTTTCCACAACACCTTGATTGCTCGCACACTGCATAAAACAGGATTTGCACGGGCAAAGTACCTGCTGCATCTCGCAGAGCACATGTTCCACATGCCATCAGTTTATTTCACATTTCCTTTTCCAAAAAATGTGAATGATCCAAAGCACTCTCCCACGCGAGCACTCTTACTGTTTACCGGCAAGCAGGGCACTACCTTTCCACCAGGAGAGACGCAGTAAAGCTTCTACGAGCCCGTCTCGCCCCCAGCCACAAACAACATCTGTAGTTCGTCATCTAGAATTGCTGAAATCAAGGCAGCCATGTCTAGCTAAGCGATGTGTCATCTACTACAAATGTATTCTTTCTCCCCTCAAGGTTCCCGCTTTCATCAGATTTCTATCCGGTTCTAAAAACTGCGATCCTTTAACGATCCACTTCAGAATCAAACAAACATATCCTTGGCGCAAAAACATTTTCCAGGACAACTATTCCCTATGCAGAGGACGCTGCAGCTGCGAAGCGTCGGCTTGTGAAACTCAGCTATTCTGAGTGTATGGAGAAGGAGCCGCACAGTTGGGCAACTGACCAAAAGAAGTTTGTAGCTTTTTGTGTATTGCCTGAGAATGTTGTGCCCACCCGGCATATACAAAATGCGTACCGAAATGTGCACCACCACCGAGATCAGCGTAACAGGGGCGTACAGCATCTCCTTGGCGTGCAGCGCTAGTATGCCTGGCGGGACAGGTCGCTTCTCTCCTGATCCCTGGGCTCCAGGGTCCAGAGCAGAGCCCGTGAGGATGCCGCGTACCGGCGCTGGCGGGCCGAGAACTCGCAGGCGTCGAAGCGGCTGCTTCCGTAGCCTTCCTTCTGCGCCAACATCTGTGAAGGGCAAATAAAGGGAATGGTAAGAGACACCACTCAGTGACCGCTTACTCGATGCACACTCAGCACAACATGTGTAGACTGAACAGAGCAAGTAATGAGTTGAGGAAAGAAGGAACCACCTTCCTTTTTCCTAATCACTGCGTCCTCAGGTGCCAAATCTACCGATGGGGCCAAGGAAAGTGACGAAGAACATGTGGTGCGTAAAAAGGCATTGGTGCTTATGCTCCAGAAAAGCAAGCAAAAAATTTATATACAGGATCTTGCAAATAACTGACACTGGTTTTTCTTTGAACAGCCGTGAAACATCACCTGCGCGGTCTTTTCAGATTGAGGGCGCGGCATGACGGACGTTTCATAAACTTTTTATTTTTTTTAAGGCACAAAATTCTATTCAGAAATTAAAGGATTTCCACACAGAAGCAGAACCCAGTTCACAATATTTCTGAATAAGGATCGTGTTTCTAGATATGGAGCGTAAAAAATGCGTGCAGGGCATCTCGTTAAGTTGGCTTTCCCATTTTGCTTATTTATAATTGGCATCGCTGCACGTTGTCTCGGCACGGCAGTCACGACAACATAATTTACATCCTAAAACACGTAAACTGCGTCTGCATATTATTCAAGCAGCGTCAATTTTATCAACATGCAACGTCGGAAAGCCCAGCCAGAGGGACCTCAAAAGTGTTTTTTTTTTGTTTCATTCTCGACATCTCGAAGTATGATGCCGATGCTGGAACTTCGTAAACTGTGCAGGCCTTCTATACCGACGACTTTCAGTTTATCCATATAACCTGCGCCCTAAAACTAAAATACGAAAGTTATTCAGCTATTTTGAGATGATTATTTGTGTTTTAATTGCGCCCTATCGCAAAATAATGTGGCCTTCTATAATCAAACTACAGACAGCTCTACAGACAGAGCTAAAATTTAGTGTCTCTACTCCTTTAAAATTTGAGTTGTCGAGGACCAGAAAAACGCGCGCTCGGTAAATATTCTATTTCTTAACGTGCGTGACTCCAGCAGCTGATGATTCCACCTTGAAGTTTTCACGCTTAAATCATTGTGAAGTAAACGTATATCATAGTGATAGCGCGAACGGTACGCTAAATCGACGCGGCGCAATAGAGTAAGCGTGCGCATACCCAGAAAATGCAAGTAAGCATGAGGTTTAAAAGAGAAGTTGTTTATGAGCGCTACTTTTTTTTGCATATCATAAGATTGCACCATAAAATCAATAAATCAGCAGATCCGCTTTCGGGAAGCTTCAATTTTTTATGATATTCGTTGTGAAAAACGCACTGTATTTGATATTTACAGTAGCCTACACTACTTGGTGCGAGCGCCGGACGCAGTTTAAAAGCAGGCTTTTGGTACGCATATGAAGGTTACACCGTTGCTGTCAATATGTTCACAGCCGTATCATATATTATTCTACAGTTGCTTCATATATTAAAAGTGACGATTAAGAAAGGTGTGATTTTTGATGTTTAATGTCTCAAAACGTCTCAGTTAATGAAGGACGCCTTAGTGGAGCGCTCCGGAAATTTCCGTCACCTGGGGTTCTCTTACGTACACTGACATCGCGCAGCTCACGAACCTCTAGCATTTCGCCTGCATCAAAATGCGACCGCCGCGCCCGGAATCAAACGCACGTTTTTCTGGGCAGCTGTCGAGAGCCATAACCGCTCAGCCCCCGCGACGGCGTCATGTCTGAGGACAGCCCAGGCTGAATTATTCTGCTACAACAACCGCTAAACTACACCTCGCCGCCGCATATTCGAAGCAACGGCAGCTTAAGTCTGCTTAGTTATTTTTTGCGGACACTTTTGACTCAGCACAAAAATGTGTCGAGCATCTCGAAAAATTCGGTGGTGGTCCGAGCGAAATTCTTGCCGCTTGGCGTCACTGATGCTGTGGAAACGAGCGATGCAGAAGCAGTATTTTGATCAACATTGGCGGCAAAGTTGCTATGGCAACGAGCGATGTAAAAGCAAGATTTCTTGCTCGGCTTTGACGATCGTATGAGTTGGTTGGTTTATGGGGTTTAAGGTCCCAAACCGACTCAGGCTATGAGAGACGCCGTAGTGACGGACTCCGGAAATTTCGACTACCCGTGGTTCTTTAACGTGCACTGACATCGCACAGTACACGGGCCTATAGATTTTCCCCTCCAAAGAAATTCAGCCGCCGCGGCGGTTGAATATCTTTGGAGGAGAAATGCTTTCACATTAATACGCACAGTAGCTATACGTAGGCTCACCATTGGCGTTGAGGTAGCTATGGAAACGAGCTATGTACAAGCAAGGTTTTTGCTCAACAATAATGTCACAATTTCTCTTGCAAGGAGCAATGCGCAAGCAATATCTTAGCACGGCGCTAACGATCTCATGAGTGTTTTCGCACTAATACCGAAGCAGACTGCAGACGTCGTTGTTTCGAATATCAGGCAGCGCAAACTGTGTTAGTGGGCGTTGTTACAGTGCAGCTGAACCTGAGATTAGTACCAGGCAAAAGCAGAAAAGCCGTGTTGCAGCACGCAGCGTGAAAGGGACGACACTCGTACTCCGCAGGCGTCTCCGCGGCCACGCTATCAACCGGCCGACCAAGTGATGCTGTACTCACGTGACAGCACCGAGGCACCGCCAGGTTAATGGCGGTGTAAAATGCATGTCACCCGTGCAGCACGTGCGGCACCCGGCGACGCTGAGCCAAACCGATGCCCGCCGCAGTGCTTCCTAAACAAAGCACCTACCTCTTAAACACCCTCCCCTTTGCTACAACTCAAAAGCGCTTCCCAAATTATGGTACATTACTTACTTAGTACGTGTGACTTTTCAGGCTAGAACAAAAATATGAAAAATAGAGAAGCATTAAAACCGACACATATCTCACAAAGGTCGGTCAGGAGTTTCTAACAGCAGCGTCACTATTCTAGCGAACCCACGAGATGGAAAGCCGTTGATAGCGCACCATCGGACGAACATGCCTCCGAAGCCACCAGATGGACGCACTGAAGTGAACCTGACACCACCGGGCACCACTCTGGAATATCTTTAAGTGACTCTATTATAAAGCATCGAGCAAACGACGCATGCCTTCACCTCGACTGCCAAAATCAGCTCACCTTTCAAGGGTGCAGCTGTCGACACGTTTGTTCCCGGCATAAATGCACACTCTCTGTAACGTTGTCTTTCGGCGCGGTTGAATGCGGAACAGATGCGGGAGAAGCCCATCCGTTTTCCAGCCATGGCACAAAGGGAGATGTCTCGCATCTCACCAACGCTAGGCCCTGCAAAAACATGCGCCAAGGAAAACACAGTTCAGAACCAGCTGCAGGTTGCAGACGCTGCCGACAGCCAGCGGTTCAAAGCTTACCCCGTTTGCACGATGCGAGCGAGGGTGCGCATAGCTTCCTGTCCTCGTTCACGACCATTGCCCTTCGGCTCCCAAGTCTAGGGATCCGGACCACGGTGATAGTCCACTGCACTGTAGCAGGTTCAGACGCAACGGAATACCTGCAAGCCTGCGAAAACAAAACAAAGAAAAAAATTGGCAGAGGCTCAGCTTGGTTAAGACCGGAAATTGCGAAAGCAACATCATCCGTTTCCTCAGCCCGCATCCGCCGTGTCTACCGCCGCTCTGCGTAGACGGGTGTTGTTTTTGCACCTGAGAGAAGGATGAATAGCTCGTTGCTGTCTCTTACGCGCATTGCGACGAGCTTCCATAGCGGTGGGCGGCATCGTCACGAAGCAATGTTAAGCCGCTGGTGGTTGGCACAGCTACTGCTTACTAGCGACGTGAGTTGAGCCTAATTTCTTCGGCGTAACGCCACAATTGCGCTCCTAGCGGAGAGCGCAGGAGTTAGGCGCCGGTGAAGGCACCGCCGCTTCCTCCGATGGCGCGAGATGGTCGCCCAGCTCTTCGGCGTTACGTCACGCACGACGTCACACAACGTTCATGGCACCGCCGCTTCACGGCAAAGGCTTGAAAGTGCAAGCAGTATTGCTTTCGCAATAAAAAAGGACGCGCAGCCACTGTGTCAACCAGGTACCCTCAAAAGGGTTATCGTCATGACGCCTCTGAGAAATCTCACCTGATGCGTGGGCTGGAAGGCGCTGTCTTCAGGACAGCCACCGCTAACCTGAACAAGGCAGGGGATGCGACGCTGGGCTGTGATGCGAGAAGGCACCACCAAGAAATCGAATCACGCCAGAATGCGAGCACGCGCAACGGTGCGGCACCCGAGATCACGGGCTCGCGATCGTCGTCGTCCTCATCAACACTGTATTTTAATGATGATCATGCTAATTGACTGAAGTGAACCTCTGA
Organism: Amblyomma mixtum; assembly: GCF_055824585.1. Classification (NCBI taxonomy): domain Eukaryota; kingdom Metazoa; phylum Arthropoda; class Arachnida; order Ixodida; family Ixodidae; genus Amblyomma; species Amblyomma mixtum. The sequence goes on along the minus strand of NC_143014.1, from coordinate 419,650,267 downwards.
GGCTCACCCGCATAGTATTATTCAGGCATGAGCTAGAACTCCAGAAACCTTATAATTTAACACTGCAACAAGAGTTCTTAATCTAGGCACCCACACATGTAATAACCTATTAAATACGAACAACAGAGTTTACATCCATCACCACACGGTGCCGCTAAGAGACAGGGACGCCTGCTATGGTAGCGTCTTTTCTGCGTTAAGCAAAAAACTCTTACCGGTGCGCACGACAGGGATTATGGGGATGTCGCGAAACCGCATCTGCTGACGTAACACAAAATCAGCATGAGGTCCGCAGCTTTGAGTTGCGTCGAAAGACACAAAATAAGGATGTTTTAAGCATGAAATGCTTTTAGCCCCCGTTGTCGGCAGTGTGGTGACGTCACGCCGAGACCGAGAGCCATCATCCGGGCACTGAAATCCACTCATCCGGGCACTGAAATCCACTCATCCGGGCACTGAAATCGAGTCATCCGGGCACTGAAATCGAGTCATCCGGGCACTGAAATCGAGTCATCCGGGCACTGAAATCGAGTCATCCGGGCACTGAAATCGAGTCATCCGGGCACTGAAATCGAGTCATCCGGGCACTGAAATCGAGTCATCCGGGCACTGAATTCCAGTCATCCGGGCTCTAAAACGAGAACATCCGGGCACCGTACGGGACTTAACGAGATTTAACGAGACTCTCTAAGCCCTCCTACGCGACCGGCATGCAAGCAACGGTTGGTCTCCAAACGAGTCACAAAAAATAACTGCTGCCAGTGCCTTCTCAATGTTTATCAAGATATCAGTCGCGCTGTGCGTTTGATAATGCACGGAATTATAATTTCCGATTTCTAATAACGCCTGCAAAAAGCACATAAATGCCACGTACACTTCGTTGTCGTACGTGATCTCTTAGGGGCTTCGCGCATCGAAGCAAAGCTGCGCAGGTGCACAGGGGCCCGGGGGAGAAGCGCTGCGTTCAAAGGGCAAGGCATCGCGCCGAACGGGTGGTGGCGTTCCTCCCTTGCTTTACGGTGCGGTTCGGGTGTCCACCGAGATGGCAGAGAATTACTGCGCCATTTCCTTTCCTCAAAAAACCAAATGGCAAGGCATCGCGCTGAACGGGTGGTGGCGTTCCTCCCTTCCTGTACGGTGCGGTTCGGGTGTCCACCGAGATGACATTAGGCCCGTAAACATTTCATGCTTACTCTACTCTCGGTTACGGGAGAGGCAGAGATTTTTTTTAGTGTTCGTATATGACTCCTGGAGGTAGAAACTACCTCAAGCAATAAGTCACCGCGGTAAATGCAGGGGCTCGGTCTCTGCGCCGGCTTTCCATCACGGAAAAACTGTTTTTAATCGCTCGGCGATCCACCTGCTTACAACTATTAGTCATTGGAATGTGCAGCGCAAAAACAGATTAGGCACAAGGAAGACACATGGAACACACGAGCGCTGATTTGCAACAGTTCATTTTGAGCTTGGACCAGAATATATAGCTGAAAAACCGGGCAAATATCACGCATGCGCAGTAGGTGACACATTCATATATTGACGGAAGTATAACATCTGCTTACCAGATAGAGCAATATATGGGTTGACCATGCTGGACCCACCCAACCGGTCTACGAGTTCAGCCTCTATAATCTCACGAGTCCGTTAGCAATGGTTTTTGGCGACAGGCTACCAGTTAGAACATGCAGCGTAAGAGCAGACAGGGGCGATAATAAAATATTCGCTACGAGGTTGCAAGCCGTAATCAAACCTATTCTTAGGCCTCATCACTTCTGCAGGAAGCATTCGACCAGCGCCACGAGCGCAAGTCCCGCAAGAGGGATTGGGCAAGGTCACTGAAGGGACCCTCTTCTCGAAAACCTCCTGGCTGCCAATAATAGCCGGCCCCGAGCACGCTGTTCGTAGGTGACTTTTGAAGCTTAATTTCAATTTTCTCGGCGATCTCTTGACCGTTTGACAGTGTGCTTTGTGTGCGTGACACTAACCACGTAGCGCGGGTTTCCCAAAGCCAATAGGAAGGAAATTGGCGGAAAACTAAAAGGTCGAAAGAATTTTCACTGATAAAAAGGCGGCCGTGTCCAAAGCAATGATAGCCCTTGGTATGCGGTACTTACGCCCCACGGCAATATATTGTTGGCAAGCGCTGAAGACGGACTGTGGCGCTCGTGTGACCAGCATGCTGGAGCGTCATGCGGGGAAGCGAACCAAAACATTCACTCGTGACAGAATCAATGCTCTGGACTTGCACATACCGCAGACCATATTTGCTTCAGCGCCAAAAAAAACTACGCTAAATATTCCGAAAACGTCTCTCCCTGTTTTCTACGATATTTTTCCAGCAAGGCCCGTTTACTAGGTTCTGCAGCCTATGCGGGCCGTGGTAGCAAAGTGCCTGCTTTGGCGACGCTGATATATTCGGTTGGCTCACCCATTTTCAACCGCACGTCTTCGTACAGTGTGCGTAACTAAAGCTCCCCTGGAAGAATAATGTTCTAGAGGACAAAAAATATCTCTTCCAATTTTTTATCCGTATCTTCAAGGCTGCGAAGCCGATATGGCGAGCGGTAAATGCGGGCTAGCGGCAGCGATTCATCGCGAGCATTCATTTTGGACCCTCAAGAATGCTGGCCGCAATGGTGCTATCATGCGTGCGCGGCGGAGTAGTCACATTGCGGCGAAGCTGTGAACCCTGCTTTGTGTGTATGCTCGCTCCCGTCTTCTGCTAGCCAGCAGTGTTTACATGTGTGCGTACGGCACACATTCCTGATGAGTGTTGTTTGTTTCTCGGTTTCTCGGCCATTGTCAGCCTAGTAACGTAGGCATTCGGCCAAAGCCGAGTGTTCTCCCCTTAGCCCATTGCTACTGGAGAGTAAAAGTTAAGAGGAGAATACCAGCAACATATGCGCTCTATGTGCTGTTGAGCGGAGTACAATATGACTAAATATCTTATAAGCTTCATTACCTTTCCTTCCTTGCTTGGTGATGTTTACTTGGCGCAGAGTAATAGATCATGATAGTAGTATTATACGAAGACAATTCTTTTCTTCCGAAGCAGCTAATTAATATGGAAGGTATTATTTCCGGTAGCTGTAATGCCTCCGAAATTATGTTGTGCATAACACTGAACTAACTGCGCGGTAATTAAAGTGCTAAAGACGTCTGCATTCCATCAAAACTCATTGCACACCCCTAACCGCATGCAAGGGCAGTGGCTAGCAGTGTCTTCGCAGCGACTAATTCTTAACACGCTTCCGTTTCAGTGTAATAAAATCTAATTGCAGAAGCTCCTAAATTTGGTTTGAGTGTGATACGCCTATCATACCGCCAAACTGTCCTTTTTAACTAGTGACACTCGCGTTTGGAGTCATTCCCGCAGTGTCAAACGATTAACTCCACTGATAATGGCTGCGAAAGTAACCGCCTCGTAGTGAGTTCGGTGGACTCAATTCACTCAGCTGAAGCACTCTTCACACTGTACGCAAGAAAAGTCAGGTTTCCGGGGTGGGTAAAATGCCTACACTGTTCCGGATCTTACTTTTGAAGGATTGCTCGAAGTGCCGGCGTCGTCTAGCCCGACCAGATATACGCACTCACCATATGTAGACGCACCTGCCGGCAGATGGGTGTTAGCACTGCATTTATTCCTCTTAATTCTCCACTCAAGTATGCTAGTGAACAAAACCGTGTCTCTTTTCCTAGAACAGTTCACCGTGGAAATTACGTTCTCCTCTGCGTGTGTTTCGAAAATGCTAGCAGAGCACCTATCGCATCGTCCTGCCGTTCGCCGTCCAAAGAAGCGCCTGTCGTGGAATACAGGGGCAGTAGCTCGGCCTCTCAAAATAGACGAGGAGGGGAAGCCGTTCGTAGTACGTTGCTGGAAAAGCTACGTTCCGAATTGCACTTTTATTCCCAGTATAGCACCATGTCTCCTCAGTGCCACTTGACTTCTGCGGCGACAGGCATTGGCGGCACGCACACGCACACGCGCACGCACGCGCACGCACGCACGCACACGCACGCACACACACACACACACGCACGCACGCACGCACGCACGCACGCGCGCGCGCACACACACACGCACGCACACGCGCGCACACACACACACACACACACACACACACACACACACACACACACACACACACACACACACACACGCGCGCGCACGCACGCACACGCGCGCACGCGTGAGCGCGGTACAAGGAATGCACGCCGTGGGAGTAAATCACAAAACAGGGGTTATGTGGCTGCGTCCCAATCCTTGTTTTCCTACAATCCGCGCTTCTTTCAAGTACTGTTTCCCTATTCCACGCTTTTGTTTTCGTGCAAAATGATAGCATTTTAAGCGGTATGTGACTCACGTACTGCAGAGGGCACGTTTTCTTCGCCAGAAAACCCTCTGCACACTTGGAAGCGAACTGTCGCGCCGCCGGCTGCCGATCTACGCGAGCGGAGTGACGGTGCCGCCACCTATGGGTCGATCTCGCGGCGAATAATGCCCCCGGTCTGCACCAATGAAGCGACCGCAGTGTCAAGTAAGCCCGTTGCCATGCGGCCGTCGTCGGCAAATTGCAAACAACACACCAATCGCTATAATGAAGAAATAGTCGGCCCTTTTCAGTTCGTTATAACAAGATTGAACCGTAGTACTATTGCTGTTATATCAGTCAGTAAGCCTGCTTTCTCAAAAAAGCCAATTGACGTCAGCTACGTTATGTGCCGCTTATTGGTACTAAGAGTTACAGAAGTGGCCATAATTGGTTCTGCTTGCACTGATTTGTCTCGACAAGCACCAATCAGTGGATAAACTTAGTGTGAAAGCAACCAGAGAGTGTTACATTACAGCAGCGAATTTGGATCGCGGTTATGAAACTTTATCATCCAACGACTATCCGCGGCATTTTGATTAAGTGATGGCAAGGGCGTTTTAACGAAGATGACTGCTGTGGTAAGCGTTATACCTCATCTTAGCAGCATGGTTTAAACCTAAAGTAAACTAGGCACCAGTAAAATTATTTTCAAGATCAGTTTTGAATCCGTCAAAAACTAAACCTGAACGTAAACCTGTTCATTCTTAACTCGAGAACAAATTGTACCGTTCCCATGAAGTACACTTCAAACGTAGTTTAGGTACTGAAAGCACCAAGTAGTTTCTTACATGCTTGAGAAGCAAAAGACTGAAATCGTTCTAGTATGAATGGGGTCTATGATAGCGCATCTTCATTTTTATAATGCCTTCATCTTCATTTTTATAATGCCTTCTATTAATCTTGGATTCAAGTGCTCGGAAATGATCAAATGCAGCAGAGGCTTCTGACATTTAATCGGACTGATTTTAATTGATTTAACATCCTTCATTTTTCTCGTGTATCCTTGAGAGAGGATACAAAGTAAAACGCTGCAGTGTGCAACTTGCAGGCTCACTGCGCACACAGTTTCGGCAGCAAGCACGGCGTGAGAACAAAAGAACACGACACACTTAAAAATTTAATAGGGGGAACAAATTCGACAGTAGTGCACTTGGTAATTATATCATGATTTGACTGTTGACGTAAATAAAGTAAGCAGCATTGTGGAATTCCCAGAAGTGTTTCCGTGTATAACGATTTTTCTTCAATGGCACGGAGGTGTACTATTATACTTTAGGGTATTGCTTGAGTAGAATAATTAGTGAGGCCATGACGATGGCTTTGCAAGTGACACAACAAACATAAATCACAAGAAAGGTTTCTTAAGTTTACTCATTTAATGAGTAATCTGCTCTATCGTAATCAGGCGTATCGCATTTATCGTTCATAGATTTGCCGTGTTGTTCAAGCTAACTTATGTGTGTCGCAAGACGCATAGTGGTTCGCATATGAGCGATAACAGACAACTTACTCCATGTTCAAGGAGTGCTTGCCAAAATGCACGCGGTTCACTTGGAATGGGCTCTGTAATTGGACCACGATAAAAAATGACGACTATTACGATATCGACGGCTGCCCATCGAGCTTTTGACTATCATTATTGTGGGCAGTGGTTCCACAATACCATCCTGGGGCCTAGGCCTTCGCCCAGCTAGGTTTCCGCTTTCTGGAAGTCACCGAGGTATTTACTACAGGTTCTGGGTACGGAACAGACTCGCTGCACAGACTGCTTCTGTGGAGAGTATGTCAGGACAGCTCAGTCGTAGGATACTTCGTTTGCAATATGACATCCCTGTCGTGTATACTAATCTTCCATCAGACAATCATACAACGACGCTCTGCCCCTATCGCTAGCGCCATTGGCCGCGTGTTCGCCGCCCTACTCCCTGCTGACAGCACCTCACTCTTAGATGTATCCGCTGAAAAACAGCATGGCTCCGGCATTTCTTCACCCCCGATAATCTACAGGCGCCCTAAAGGTTCCATACTTTGGAGGGCTGTGCCAAGATACTCATCTCAATATCTGAGGCGGCCCACTGGGCCGCCGCGACTTACAGCTTTAATGACCGAACATATCTCGCAGCCATTGAACTCCTGCGAGTACTGACGTTTGGCTGCTCGAGGAATTGTTCATGCGA